>NC_143586.1:61678153-61982436 GCF_048544385.1 Mastigoproctus giganteus
TTGATCAACTTTAAATTAGAAAACTGATTAGTGATATAATTAATAATCCATTACTAGTTATTAATGCACAGAGGATTATGTCTTGAGAAAATCAACAGTACTCGGAAAAGGCTTGACAACTCATTAAGCACAAGGTTGGTTGGCTACTCAAAGGCCACCAGGAATGCAAACAACTGAACACTGTTGCAATAGCAGGCTGGTGCAGAAAGCAGGTTGTAAAAACAAAAAAAAAAAAAAAAAAAAAAAAACGTTCGATTTATTTTATTTACAATGCAAACAAATGAAAAAATAAATTATAATTAATAATTGTATTAAGTGACCACAATGAGACCAGATAAATAAAAAAACAAAAATAAAATTAAAAAAGCTGGCGAAAAAAAAAAAAACATCCTACAATCTATAATTCTTTAATAAATAACAATAATACTTTAATTTATAATTTTTTTATAACAACGAAAACTTCACCCTTCACTCATTTTACTAACCCCTCTCAGAGCCTTATAAACGCCATACAGGGTCCGTCTAAGGCGTCTGGTTGCCAAGCTCTGTAGCCCACATAATCGAAGTCTTACCACGTGCAGTTGCTCTTTTTCCGATTTCCCCATGCTAATTGCCCGCCCTTGGACTCTTTCAAGAAGTTCAATGTTTTTGTTTGTTTTTTTTTTTCAGTGAGGTCTCAATACTTGGACTCAGCATTCCAAATGTAGTATTGCGATTGCCTTATACAGTAGGATTATGACCTACCTATATCTACTGTTTGTTTTTAATTCAATCCCACCATATTTCGTGGAATTGAATTTATATATGGGTAGTTATAAAATCTAATTATTATATCAAATAATTCGATAGCCACAGGTCGTATCGAAAGGTGGTTAGACATTGTAATTAATATACGTGGGATTTTTTTTTTTTTTTTTTAACAATAATAAAAGTAACTCGAAATTTGATCAGGAGGGTCTACTGTTTGATCGCTTAGTATTTTGACGATTAGCAAACACTCGAATTTTGATCCAGAATCATTCCTTTTTAACGAACGCAAAAGCTAATTTGTTTTATTGGAGTAAATGAATTGCATGACCCTGGTAGTCAAATTTAGGACATTTTTTTACTGTTAAAAAAAAAAAAGACTCACGCGTATATACCGATTACAACGCAAAAAGTTTTTTTTTTCGATACGACTTAGTTTTCCAGTTATTAACTTACTTTTTAAAAGTGATAAATTACTACTATAACCACGCTCTGCATAAAATCTCTTTGTTGTTGAAGTTTAGCGTGGACAGTTGTGTAGACACCTCATTTAGCCTGCACTAACCTATATATATCTAGTGGTAATTTGGAGCCATAGCGCACATAAGTATTAATTAGATCTATAAAACTTTATTCCTTAAAGTAATTGTACTCGTCCGTCACATTTTGGGCACTGCAGCCACTGGGACTCGGTAAATCTGGCATTGTCTATATCTAAAAGTTTTAATTTACTTTATGAATTCTTATCTATGCAAAGCGTGAGATGAAAAACCGGTTCAATGTTTGAATATATAACTTTCAACAACGAATAAAATATTTTATTCGTTGTTGAAAAACAGGTTATTTTTGATTACCTTTTTCTTTAATCTTTTGAATCTGTTCAAATACTTTATCTGAATTGTCAGTTTTAGCATAGGGTAAGGAAATCCGTCGATTGTCTGTTGGTGAAACAGGTAATTTTTTCATATTACAAGCAAGATGAATATTCATTTAAGATACCTACAGTTACTCACTGTCCAAACCGAAGTTTATATGTGGTTGTAGCTTTTAACCTGATAATTCAATGCCCTGATAAAACATTCAAAAATTAGAAAAATTAAATAAACTCAATTTTAACTCAGCTAAGAAGAAGATCGTGGTTTTAGCCCTGATCGAGGGGAACCAAGCGTTGGTCAGTTTTAACCACTGCTCGCCTATCCTAATGGACCGGGTTACCGACTCTGCCGCTGAGAGGTGGGTATAACTACCTTCAATCTTCTTTTTCTTCTCCTATTAAATGCATTAACAACAAATCTATTAAAGTACGCAACCTTGCCAGTGAACATGATCCAAAGACTACTTCGTTCCAATTTCCCTAAGGATCTTTCAAGTTCCATACGGATATCCAATATAGTTCCCACAATCAAACATGACATGCTCTGCAATTTCTTTTCAACCCAAGTTGATTGCATTTAATGCGACCCAAGTTGATAAAGCCTAATTGCAAGACCATCATGGCCAGCTATTAAAAAAGCGGCGTTCAATGCGAACTGCTGCCATGGCTTCGTCCTCACGTCAGTATGTTTACATTCCGCAGGAACATATATGTAACCCGCCCTTCCTCTAATTGTCCCTATCTCGACAGATTTCTTTTAACTCTTTCAGTATTCTTTTCTTTTCACATTTTTGATCTTGTCTAATATAAATTCTCTCTACCTCAGACATGAGGTAATATTCAAAATTGTCCTCCTAATATTATTCCTTGGTGTGGGGAGGACAAATTCAAATTATTATATTAGGAGCCACCCGGAATCTCTTACATATACCCATATATGTATTATGACTGTAATTTGCGTGTGTTCTCTGGTCGATTTGCCTGTTTGGTTGTACGAAAAAACCTCAGTTTCTCGTGGGGGAGGAACCTTGCTATCTACGTCTCAGACCGACTAACTCAGCCACGGAGTGAAAAAAGTCCACTAAAGTTCCTCGCGTCATCGACGGGATTCGAACCCGAACCTTTTCCACCCGGTGTGGGGAGGACGGTGACGATACCACTGTGCTATCCGCGCAGACAGGTGTGGGGAGGACAGTGATTATACCAACTGTGCTACACCCACGAGGGCAGAAGCAGGTTGAGTTTTCCCATTGGAAGATCTTTACTGATATCTGCTCGCAGGCCACTTTGACATGACACGCCTATTAATTAATCGTTTTGATGAGCAATTTCATTCGTTGAAGTTATAATTTCACATCTCAAAGTCTTATATGCTATCCCACAAGGCTATTCGAGAACAAGCTAAAGGCTAGCCGTGATACGTTGCCCGTGTAGCAGGTTGAGTTTTTTTAATATCATTCATAAATTCCAAATATGTATTCAAAAAAATGAAAAGTCATTCTGCTAAAATTCATTAGTCACTACTCTTTAAAGAATATTTAATAAATAACAAATATGCTCAGCGGGCATTAACATATAATCGCTCCTTCACCATTAGCAGTGGCAGAAAATGAACCGTTTCAGCCTAATAAAAGATGAATTAATACACCGCTAGTAGTATTAATAAACTAAAACTGGCATCAAGTAGAGGAGAAAGCAGTCATTTGTCGAAATTTCAAAGGGGGGATGACTGTTGGTGCAACCCCCTCCCCTTTTCAAGAGATGTAGAAATTAGAAAGTGGATATACGCGGTAAGAAAGGAGTGGAACATTTAACATGCACATTATAGGTTAGCGATAGTGGAAATACCTTACAATACAACGCTAGGCAGTCCAAACCCATATGTTGCATGACTATATAATCCCAACCGGTGGAGAATAACCACATGCATTTATGATGTACATGTATACTGTTTTATCTCATATTAATCACACTTCACGAACGACAACTGCGACGCGTGGTGTCAGGAACATCGCAAATGGGCGGTCGATGACTGGAAAAGGTGTTCTGGCCTGGCGAACATGGAATTGTTTTCGGTAAGTCGCCTGGTTGAAAATAACATTAACAAATGGACCTGAGGTGCAGGTTCAGACGGTTAACTCTGGTGGCAGTAGTGTCAATCTTCAAAATGTTTTGTCTTTGGTCCTCTGATAAAAGTATAACGACTGACAAGATGCGGGCTATCTGAACATTGAGGAATGACTGTTGACATTCCCTCAGCATTGTTCAGATAGCCCGCAACAGCTGTATTCGATCGTGAGGATCGAATACAGCTGTTATAGTGTTCTCTTTGCTGACCAATGATGATTGCGTCTTTTAACAGGACATGGTACCTTGCCATAAGACCAGATGTAACAGGTGATATGAACAGAATATTTAGAAGGCTTCATCTTTCTCTTTTGTCCTGTCAACAACTAGATCCGAACTCATCGTATCAGTGCTAGGTCTAATGGCAGTGTAATTTTTAGGTTCACCATCGGCCACTAAGAGATGCATTACAGCACGCTCTAAAGAACACATTTCAAACGTTTCGTAATCTCTTGACTTACATCAGACAGAGTAGTCAAGCCGCTATTTATACCAAGGGAGGCACACGTATTAGGTGGACAGCCGTATATTTTAATGGTCACTGTGTATTAACTGAAAATACAGTGGCCATTAAAATTGAACAATCTGGACTGCGATTAAAATCAACAAGCTAAATCAGTACTTTACGAACAATGTACGTGCAGTACTTTACTGAACGTGCATAGTGTAATTCCACACTAGCACTAATTAGATACTTGACCGACCCTTGTTTCTTATTTTTGAGTTGATGGTAAATACAAATGGTACCCAACTTCCTGTTTCTAAAATTTGGCGCAACCTTTGGGACGCAAAGCGAAATTCACTTTAGAAAGCACTGGACTAAACTAACAAACTTTTTTTTTTTTAATATTTAAAAAAGGAGGGGTGGAATTTTTAGCTTCAAGGGCTCTTTCAGTCTTCAAGATATAAAATTTACTCAATTTAAAACACTGAAAATAGTCGTTTCTCTTATGTCAAACCCTTAATATTTCAATGGCAGAAATCTCTAGTTTCTTATATTGATATACACTGGTGTTCAAAGAAAGTGTATCACCCCTTAAAATTGTAATTATCGTGCGAATAACGTAAGTATATGGCAATATTTCTTACAGATTGCATCAGATAAGATTTACACGCGTAGGTGATGACGTAATATTGCATCAGCTGTTACTTTCAGCTATATAAGCTCGCTCTGCAAGAGTTGCAGTCATTCCTTGCTTGTGTCAGGATGGCGAGTTACGTGCAGTTGACGCCACGAACAAAGAGTGCTATTGTTGCTTTAAGTGAGGAAGGATGTTCTTCTCGTCATATTCCTTGTAATCAGTCAACAGTGAGTAGATTTCTTTCCAAACTCAACAATACTGGTTCTGCTGATAGGAAAAAAGGAACCGGACGCAAACGAGTCTCTAGAGTCTAGAGACTCGTTTGCATCCGGTTCCTTGTCGTGTTAACGCTTCAAAACGCGGTCCTGTTTTGGTCTAGAGTCTAGACCAAAACAGGACCGCGTTTTGAAGCGTTTATGCCTTAAAAACCGTAAAGCTTCTTCGTCTGAGCTGAAAAGAGACTTGGAAGAGCGAATGTACAGGAGTGGTAGAAGTGCAATAACAGTCAGAAGACGCCTCTTCAAAAATGGACCTGTAGCCTGTCGCCCTAAGAAGAAGCCCCTCCTCACACAAAAAAATTAAAAAGGCCCGATTAATTTGGTATAAGGAGCATGTCAAATGGACCGCCGAGCAGTGGAAGTCAGTTATTTTCTCGGATGAGAAGAAATTCAACCTGCATGGCTCTGATGGGAGGGAGACAAACAATTCGCCGTAGACGTGGTGAAGGATACCATCCAGACTGTATCGTGTCTACAGTGAAATTCCCTACCAGTCAAATGATAGGGGGTGCATTTCGTATCGCGGAGTAGGTCACCTGCAGTTTATAAAATGTTCCGTAAATGCCAGTGCAGTGGATACCTGGCTATATTGGAAGGAAAATTTTTTTCCAACCATTAGAGGCCATTTCAAAATGCCAAGTAACTGCATCTTTCAGAACGACTCTGCTCCTTACCATCGGGTGAAAAGTGTAAGTAGGCAGTTCTCTAGTTACTTTAGCTTCATTTCTGCATTAGAGGTTTGGCATCGTGTGGAATCTTCAGTTGCCAGAAAAAAAAACCAAAGACCCTTCGTGAACTTCAGTAAGCCATAATTGGTGTTTGGAACCACGAACTATAAGTTGATTATCTTCAGAAATTGATCTCGTCAATGCCTCGACGGTGTGCTGCTGTCATCATCAGGGCCAGAGGCGGTTCAACTAAATATTAGTTTGCACCTGGTGAACTTTTCATTTTGTTTTCCATCTAAAATGAAAAACTGAAACAAATTGAGGGCTTCTGATAACACTTCAGCCATAATTGTCGTGTTTACCAAAACTGTTGTATAAAGGTTGCAAATGCTCATTTTGGAATATTTTGAGAGCACCTATATTACTTAGTTTTGAGAGCACTTGTATTACTTAGCTTTGCCTTAACGATTAATAAATAAATATCTTTTGTTTATATTTCTGTTTGTGATGCTAGTCATTAATGTAACATACCATCGCGAAAAAGGGTTATAAATGTGAAATTCCTAGGTTATGCACTTTCTTTAAACAACAGTGTATTCAGTTTAATAAGATGCACTATAAAAATTAAAATAAGCATTTTTATTCATTTTCAGATTCTTAAATCCTTTGAGCTAGTGTACAGCGAATCACATAGGAATTTATTTTTGGGTGGATTTATATAACTACCTATGTTGTTTAACGTTAAATGGATGCCTCTTCTCTCTTATTTGGTTTAAATTACTGTAACCTTTCTGTAATTGCTGTTGTTGATTTAAAAAAAAAATTAAGTTGTAGCACATGGACGTATTAATAAGGAGATAACAGGACTTTCATGTATGGTACAGGCGATTTCATTCATCACACTATTTGTTTTCGTTGCAGTATCGCAAGCTTCACATTTTTCGTACCAAAAATATCAATACTATGTAGAGAATATATCTCATGCTGCATGAGTTGTCCTGGAGTTCCTGTATGAAATTTTTGACAACAGGATGATTTCTAACCGCTACCCTGATGTGGCCTCCAATGTCACCCAATTTAAAACTACATAATTTTTTCTATGGGGTTATCTCAAAGAGAGCGTTTCAGAAGGATCCATGAACTATTTTCCTGCGCTGAAGAAAGTAATTGAAGGAATTCTGTGTGTCAAAGGACACTTTGGAGTATGTTCTTCGACCGCAACACATTATTGATAAACGTGGAGCATAAATTTCCCAACTCTGATAAATGTAATCGAGGTGATAATTTCTGTTTCTAAACAATATTTTATGTTCTTTGTATGAATAAATTGGTATAGGAATGAATGTATGAATACATTGGAATAGGTAGTTATAAGGTTTTAGGTGCATCAGCGACTTAGGTCATATTGCGCCGTAAATATGTCTGCAATTGCGTGTGTTCTGTAGTCGATTGTTCTGTTTGCTGAGACGAAAACCCGAGTTACAAGAAGAAAAAAAAACAATGCTACCCTCACCTGAGACAAGACTAACACAGCCACGTTGTGAAAAAGGCCCATAAAAATTCCTTATATCGACGGGATTCGGACTCTGGTCTTTTCCACCTGGTGTGGGGAGGACAGAGATTCTACCAACTGTACTGCCCGCGAAGGTGGTATAAACACTAAAATATAATTGCATTTTATACACTTTATTAACAGTTGTAGTTAATTCTTCATCCAGTTTAATAAACTACATTTGAAAACTATATTTATTAAATACAATTAATGTAATAAACGGTATTTATTACGTCTAACCCTTTATTTAATACTTACTGAATTAATCATTTTAAACCAGAGTTTCAGAGATCCCCAAATTTAAAATTTATACAGGCTTAAGTACAGGAGAAAAATGGACTACATAGAAACAACGAGATTTAGAATTTAACTGAAAGAGATTTTTGGAAAGGGACTACACTATGGATTTAATGTACAGGTAAGTTCTTCTATAACCGAGTCTATTATACACACGTCAAAACACGTAAGATCATGATGCAATGTCCAGTGACAGCTGACGTAAGTGACGGCTTCTCTCTACAAAAATAAAATAAAATAAAATAAATAAAAAGATAGATCATTTGTGTATCGTAAGCCGCTCAGTTGTTTGGTGTTGTTCAAGGCATTATCATTGTGTTCAGTGATAGAACGAACATAAAATTTTGTTTGAAGTTGGAGAAATGTATGACTGAAACCTATGAATTGGTAAAACAACTGTTTGGTAACGAAGCTCTGTCTTGCTCGCGTGTTTTTTGCTAGTGTGGAAGATTTCGGGATAGCCGCGAGGATCAGGAAGACGACATGTACTGACATCCAACAACGCTTCAAACCCCACCCATTAATAGTCGAAAACGTTGGAACGCTAATTGCGTCTGATCGTCTAAATGAGGGACAAGCAACCTCACATTGATAGAGAAACAATTCGTGCAATTCTGACAGAAGATTTGCGCAAGCAAAAGGAGGATATGCGTCAGATTCATTTCATACCGTTTGAATGGAACAAAAGTTGCACAGATCTGGGGTGTCTGAGGAGCTCATTCACTCTGTTGATAACCCTTCTTTATTGATTCAACATAACAGGTAACGAGTCAAAGAGTTTCGCATAAGATCCACAAACAAAAACAAGCATGACAGCGATCAAAATTTTTTCCAAAACACAAAAATTTACGTTTTCAAAAATCAAACCAAAGTGGCGTTAAACACTTTCTTCGAGAGCAAGGATCCACCAAGTAAGACAGTGAACAGGGAATACTATGGAAGTGCAAAAGTTTTGGATCATCTGGTTAAAAAGAGTTCATAAACTAAGGCCTCAATTTCGATAAAGAAAAAAAGTATCTGCTTCCTGTTGCAAACCAACACAAAGCTACCTTCTGTGCTTGTTATCAAGTTTTTGGTAAGGTGGGTCAGCCCCACCCGGACTACTACTTGTTCCCCAAAATCAAATCCATGTTAAGGTCTTGACGGTGTAGAGGATATTAAATAAATGTGACAAAATATTAGTGATGGTCAATTCATGCACTTTTAAAATACCTTCCTAAGAGCGCTACGAGCGATTTCACAAATGTATAGTTGTTTAGAAGTTCCACGGATGGGCTCCACTCAAAAAACCTTTCAGAAAGTTAATGCACAGCAGTGTATGTAAAAGTATTAAGCTATGCTTTTTTCCGCTCTTCCTAAGGCCAACACTTCTCTAGAGGGACAAAACTCGATATAAGCTGTTTTCAAAAAAAAAAAAAAAATGAAGAACAAGCATGGGCAAGGGACTGAAGTGTTCACTCAGGAGAAGATAGGATCTTGTGGCTAGGATAGTAGTAGGATCATTATCTTTCTACTCTGTAGAAGGACAATGATCCGGGTATTTTCCGTATGGCGAGAATCAACATGGTGTGGAAAATACCTGGGTTTGAACTGTATCAAGCCGGGAAAAACTTTTATAGTTTTTTTTTTTCATACCGTGGTCAATTAATCGGTCTTGGGAGAATATTGCACTTTTTTTTTCCTCCCCACGGAAACTCGACGTTTTCATCGATCAAAACAGGCAAATGACTATAAAGTGCCACATAAAGAGGCTATGAGCCATTATGTATTCATTGAGAATACATAATGGCTCATAGCCTCAATTGTTTTGTTACAAAAAAAAAAAAAAAAAAAAACACGTAATTTGCAAACGGAGAATATCGACCCCTCATAATTTTAATATTCTTAGCATAAAATCTAAAGTAACCAAGCATATGCTGAAATAAGTGATGAAGAATCCTTTCTTCGTTGATATGATGCAGGCTTCTTGATTAAGGTAGACATTAAATATTTGCCGTGAACTGACTTTTAATATAAAAAAATAAAAACTATACCCCTCCCATTAAGCACTTCATAATTTGGACGCACTCACTCACAAAAATGCAAGCAAGTGCGCGTGTGTTTGTGATCCCAAATTATTTCCCCATCCCCAAGTTAAACGTTAAAGGTTCCGCAATCACTGGATATTTAAGGCAGCCATATATCATAAATAGTCTGAAATAACTCACTAAAAATGAGCTCCATAAATACGAAAGTAATGGCAACATAAGAAAAACATCTTTAGTAAATGTGAATTTACTGTGAATATGTGAAATGATAATTGCTAAGGTCAATAGCAATTATCGATTTCCTGAACACGAATCTTTCATTACAACACAGCAGAGGAGATGAGGGATAAACTGGAGCTTAATTTGAAAACCGGAAACAAGAAGACAGTGCTAATAGGTTCTCTTGTCATATAATACGGTTTAATATGAAATAAAATAGTTCTCTTTCCTTACTTGATTGATAAGATGTGATTTTTTTCATTTACAGAGCATTAAAGTACCACTGTAGTGTGGCAAAATATGAATTCTTCATGACGTTTCTGAAAGCCTCAACTTGTTTTCAAATCTTAAGTCACAAATACAATGTGCATAGAGAACAATGGACTACCTGTATTACAGCGATATAATTTTCAAAACTGGGCTCCTATTAGGTAATTTGATATGAACCTGAAATGCAGTCAGCAGCCATTAAGTTTGCAAACTGAACAGAAGAGTCCTCTTTCAGTTATACAATAAAAACATATTCTTGAAACGTAAACATCGCTGCAGTAGCATGGAACAGAACAGTAAACAAAATTTATTGATTTCTGAAATTAGATACAGCACTACATACTAAATTTTTAAAAGGCCTGACGTAATGAAATATTAAGTGCAAAAGTCTAATAGCACAAGCGATTAGTTGACCGCGGTTCGAGTCTACATAAATGTTAAATATGGTTAATGATTCCATTCTTGTCTAAAATGATTAGGTGTACACTCCCCTGACCTATGTCGCCGTATAAACAGTTCATGTCGAGATATACCCAGAATCCGTCCTAAGTTTTTAAAATTTATGTATTTTTGGACCATTACTTATCCAATGGTCCAAAAATACATATAATAATAAACAAATAATTAATACTAAATAATCGGTCGCCAATGAAGTTCTGTATCATTTGGATATCTTCAAATCTAGCGAAATATGTCGAGAGTAATACCATTTCGAAGATTTGAAGCAAGCAAGCATTTCTCAAGCCCAAAATATTCCAAAAGCAGGCACTGAAATAATCTAGGACCTACAGAATGATGGGTTCAGGTAAAAGCAGTAAGTTTTTCAGTGTGCATGAAGCATATTTTGGAATGCCTGTGGGAGACCAAAACAACAGCGCCTTACTTTTTTTTGTTGTTGTTGTTGTAGTAGCAACGACATATCAATTCCTAGTCCACTTCCTTTGAAGAGGCTTCAAATGCGGAAGAAGGCTATGAGGAGTGATTATATTGTGTCTGTAAACTGCGTGCAGTAGTCGATTTGCCTGTGTGCTAGATAAAATACTCGTTTCCGGAAGGGGAACAAAATAAAAAAAAAAAAAAAAAAACATACAACCTCGCCTGAGACCGACTAACTCAGCCATGTTGTGAAAAAACCCCACAAAACTCCTCACGTCATTGACAGGATTCGGATGACAGGCTTTTTCCACCCGGTGTAGGGAAGACGCTGGTTATATCCACAGTGCTACCGCGACGGCCGGTGAGAATTAACTGACTTAGACAGGACACTTAGGTGGATCGAAATCCAGTGCTGATCTAATGGACATCTCGTCTAAAAGAGTGGAATTTAGTGGATACTAGTTGCAAGGCTAGTACTGATATGTGAATGGCTAATTCAAAAATACGTATGAACAATAGCATTGTGCACGATGAGGCAGAGTAACGACTGTTCATTGTCTCATGAAAGAAGAGTGAACTAAAGTGTGAAGGATATTTTGTTCTACAATGGGAGTATAGCTTTATCATTCCTCTGACTAACTTAGTTTATATGGAGCAGAACTATGAAAAAGTTTGAAGCACTTATTAGAGAAGATGAACTATGAAAGCAAGATAACACTTAAGTATTCTTGTTTCCTTTGCCTTTTGAGAATCGACCAGCGCTATACTATAGAAGGGAGGAAAATAACTAGCAGCTCGAAGTGATACTTTCCAGCGTATACACTTGAGATGTCCCCAAAATTTTCTGGAGTAGCTGAAAAGAATGTCTGACAAGTATTTAGCCTTGTAGTGCATGAGTCGCTAGGTTACCAAAGGTTAAAGCATACCAAAGGTTAGAAAAATGGAGAGGTCTCAAGAAGTGTCATGATGTTGACAGACATTTTGCAGAAATAGCAGAAGATCAGTTTGACTTTCGTCGTATTGTATGAGAAAAAATACTTTAAGGGCGTATGTTAGGCTTCTTCAGTTGGAAGATATTCTTCGGTCTCATCCTTTTTATTTTAGAACAGCTAAAGTTGCTATTGAGATATATCTGAGGCTGCATGACAAGCCATTAACAGACAGTGAAGCTACAGAAGAAATCAACACAGCAAATATGGCCCCTTCTGAGTTGAAGAAACTTAGGAATAAACAAAGGCAGGCACGAAAACGAACTGAACTTGAAAAAGAAAAGCCGACAGCAACACAAGAAAAAAGGCAACATCACATCAAGTCAAGACAACAACAAGATGGAGAAATAGATGGGTTTAATAAAGAGGAATTAGTGCCTTATAAATTGGCTAGGGGTGAGACCCATTAGGTTATCACAGCAGCAGAAACTACTAAGAGGTGTCTGAAAATTTCGCTGGGCAGCAGAACACTGCGGTGCAGAATTTTCTAAAGTTATCTGCACTCGCAATTAGACCTTTACAAACCAAATTTGGGTAAAGCAAGTGAACAGCTTGGGAACGTTTTAATCAGGACATTCAGGCAATGCCAAAAGAGGTATCAGCGAAGGTGGGATACAGCTATGATTAGTGTTTAGTTCCAGGTGATCGCGTAAAAGTAAAAGATTCAAGCGTTCCTTTTGATTAGTGTTCTAGTTTATATTTCCTGATATTAGTAAATTGATAAGAGGAGTTTACCTCAATATAGTACGTGGAACACTTCCGTATGATACCCTCCAGAAATTAAAACGGAAAAATCGACAACTTACCGGTACATTAAAGTAAAATATAAATAATTAAAGTGAAATATAAATAATTAAATAATCAATTTAACACAATTCAAAATCAGTTCAAAACAATTAAAATTCAAATTAACGCAATTAAAAGAATCTAACGAAAATATTCAAAACGATTTTCCTTCCTGAGGAAGGAAAATCGTTTTGAATATTTTCGTTAGATTCTTTTAATTGCGTTAATTTGAATTTTAATTGTTTTGAACTGATTTTGAATTGTGTTAAATTGATTATTTAATTATTTATATTTCACTTTAATTATTTATATTTTACTTTAATGTACCGGTAAGTTGTCGATTTTTCCGTTTTAATTTCTGGAGGGTATCATACGGAAGTGTTCCACGTACTATATTGAGGTAAACTCCTCTTATCAATTTACTAATATTATTACCAACGTAGAACATATTGAGTAATACAACTCTGATTCATACTATCTAATTATATTTCCTGATAGTAATTGTGAGGCGATTTATGGCCCTCCTTTGGAAAAACGGATGGGATGTTTTTCTGTTAGATAAACCTTGACAATAAGCAAGTTTTTTAAAACGCAATACTACATATAATGTCTAATCTGCGATCTATGGTATTCTACGCTTGCCAGTTTTTAACCCTGAGGGAACAAAAATAGAAGAAATATCCAAAATCATAAAGACAGCAAGAATTGAAAATAAAGAAAGTTGAAAGTTAAAAAAAAATTGTTACACAATGTTATATATTAGTTAGTTCGCTCAAGTAACTTCCTAACAGTACTTTTTTGAGACGCCCCTTTGATTTTCTTTATAATTTCAATTTTCTTTTTTATTTATTATAATTTTTTTTTACAGGGTGCAGGTTTTTAAGAACAGCATAGCAATGCATAATTTCACGAAAAGGTTTCAAATGATATAAGACGAATAACCTGCTGTGAAAAGAGAAATTGACAATAAATTATTATTATAATTAATTAATTTATTTATTTATATAAGCACACAGAAGTTGTTGTCTAGGGTTACATTCAACCCTAGACAACAACTTTTTTTTTTTTTTTTTTTTTTATCTTGAAGAAGTTGTGATTTATTCTGTTTAAAGCAGGAAGTCTAACGTTATATCTATAGATAAAGGAATGGTTGAGTGTGAGAAGACAGAGTGGTTATTAATGGGCATTGCTCTTCGTGCACTAATGTTATTAGTGGAGTCCCACAGAGTTCAGTGCTGGGCCCATTGTTGTTTTTCAGTTTGCGATACAAAGGTTGGAAGGGTGGTTAATCACAATAATTAGGGAAAGCTTCTGCAAAAAGATTTTAAAAAATTAGTCAGATGGGCTAAAAATTAAAGTTGAAGTTTAACATTGACAAATGCAAGGTACTGCATATGGGTAGCAATAATCCCAGATTAACGTACTAAATGTGTGGCACTACGCTCAGGGTAGTGGAAAATCAAAACGATCTGGAGTAATTGCGCAATCAGATATGAAATTCTCTGAACAGTGCATACAGGCTGCCAGGACAGCTCATGGGGTTTTTTTCAACTGATATACAGGAAATTTGTTAGCAGAGAAAAGATAATTATCCCATTGTACAAGGCAATGGTTGGGCCGCATCTTGAATACTGTATACAGGTCTGCAGGCCTCATTTTAGAAAGGATGTAGATCTGCTGGAACGGGTATAGAGATACGGGTATAGAACGGGCATCGAGATTGCTGAGGGGGTAACAAAAAGGGTGGTCTTACAAGGAAAAGCTTCAGTTCTATAAATTACAGGGTCTGGAGACTAGGCACCTGAGAGGTGATCTGATTGAGGTGTTTAAGTGTTTGAATGGGGTGAGCAAGCTTGCTTTCTTGCATCATTTGCCACTACTAATACTAACCTCAATATCTATAGCGTAGATCTTGGAACTTGCGTAATTACTGTATGGTAAAGTTAGTTTTATAAGAGAAGAGAAAGAATTGGTCCCAACTGTGAAGCCATAAGTGTACGAATATGGGGGATTGGGAAAACACCCCTTAGAATATATATAACATTAAGTGTTAGATTACTTTACAATTTTACTAGACAGGCGCTGGCTATTATAGCGCATGTGTCCCCACCCCATTCCCCAATACAGGCGAGTTTCCATATTCTTGTCTATCACAGAGAAATTCAAAGTACTTCTACATCAATGAGGTTTCCATTTAGCCACAAATTGGGCAAGTCGACTTCCTTTTTTAAGAATACACTGAAAGCTCACTGAAAGCTGGACTGCATCCTGTCCTGCCAGTAAATCCGCGCTTCACTTGGTCAATAAACAGTTTCAGCTTTCGGCAAATAAAAGGAGTGCTCACCAAGTGAGATGCCTTTCATCATGCAGTGCTGTATACAACTGCGATTTTTCAATATAAGCATCTTTCAGTTACACACGTGAAAATCCCGTTTCAATGGAAAACCATGTTTGACCAGGACAGGAAACAGCCGTGACTTAAAAAGTCCACTGGAGACTGCTGACGCAACGTAGCGACGAAATAAAAAAAGAACGAATGACATACCTAGCAACGTCAAAGGATTTTGAAACATGCTCTTGCAACTGTGATTTCTGTGCAGTCTAAGCCATAGGTGGACAAGATAAACATTACATCAAATATAAGGAATATGATACCACATGTTACAAACACTATTAAAAATCCTAACATAGCATATACCGTAAGTTGGTATCTTTTTTTCTTTTCTTTTTTGTTTCGGAAATGTTCAATATTAACTGAAGAGATGTAAATCTGCAACAAAACAGTTTACAAGACGCATAAGGGACGAAGTTGGTACAGTGAGACATCAATTATCTGAATCAATTAAAGACTGACCATTTCGTATAATAAAAAATAAAAAAAATGGAATAAATGATTTTTTGCCAAAAACAAGCATTGCTTCCTCCACTTTCTCTTGGATATCGGCGTTACTTTTTCCTAAACAGGTGCGAACTGCATACAAATCATAGATCCGCAAAACATGGAATACTGTTATAGCATCTGAGTTAAGCCTGCAAAATCTTTCTTAAACTCCCAAACTCTATTCAAAAGAGAGCAGTGAGGTTAATTAATGATCCCTGTTTTGCAAATTCACTATAGTTCTTATCACAGGACATGCAGTTTGCCTCTTGCTTTAGGTTCATTTGTATCTTCAGTATTTATCATTTGTAATTCAACCTTTTTTTTCAAAGTCAGTTCGAGCACACGCATAAAGGAGTTAACACCAATTCACACTCAACTCCAGACTCATCGAACTAACTTTTTCCCTTCAGTGATCAATTCTACTTCTGTTATTTGTTACAGCCTTTTTTATGGTATCCCCAAATATGAAAGGTATTCGAACCTAAAATACCCTTTTTTGGTTGAAGGTTAACAACACAGAATATACTTTTTAACGCCGAACTTAAATTAATGTAGGTTGTCGGTGTGCAATAGGGAGTGGTTTGATGCAGAGGAAGGAATGTTTATAATATATTTATGCTAAGAAAGGTTAGTAGCTCTTTCTTTCACTCTTCAGTTCTCGCTGAGTAAAGGCAGGAAGAGCTAAGGTATGGAAAGATCAGATGCAACCATGAGTTCCCCCCCCCCCGGTAACCCCTACAGTAGCCATTACAGCTGCACGGATATTCAAATCTGGACACTTTACTCCGGATACTTATAGTTGGTATTGGCAGCTATAAAAAATTGCATAGAAGTATTACTTGATCTTCAATTATGATCTTTAAATAAGCAAAACATTATACTGTACAAGCTGACATGTTTCAATAAACATGTCAGCTTGTACAGTATAATGGTTTCGGGGGCCAACTATTCAGTGTTAGAAACGTAACCATATGAAAATGATACAAATATCCCCACGACACCATCACTCACAAAATACTTATTCATGTGAAATCGCAAAATAAAACCAATTTAAATTGCTAAATATTAAAGGAGTAATACATTTCAACGTATTTTAATGAAATGGTAAATATTAGACTTTTATTTGCAGCATAGCAAATTTTAATTTACCGTTTGGGGGAGGGATACGTTTGTACCACGATAAACTCAAATGCGAGAGTACATTTGTACATGAGTTTGAGTTGACAGTGGTTCAACTCACATTACTGCTAAAATACGGTGATATCTTTGTTTTCCCGCAATATAAACAAAGATTTATTTTATTATTTTTTATAACTTGCAGCCGAACGTAAAATCCTTTCATTCCACAGTAAAAAAAACAACACGATGGTGCATTTCTTAACCATTATAGCAACTAAGACGGATGAGAAATTTGAAGTTGATCCCCATCTCCCATACTAGGTTCCAATAACAATACGTATAATCGAAAATGTCATTACTTTATGGGCAGAGACTGTTTAAAAAGAACTAAAGTTGACTAAGTTTCCTTAGCTCCACAGAGGAAATATCTGAAATCAGCATTTAAGGAACTGGTAGTGGATATTCGAGTTGAAGCTCTTTATACAGAGTAAGTTTTCCCAACTCCGGATGGTGTAATCGAAATGAAATTCTTCCATTCTTTATCGCCCATCAAAGAAGGAAGAAGATATGGACATGATTTCCTGTCAGTGGAAGAAGTTTATTATTCTACAAGATAAAAAAAAAGCGGAAGAAGACTTGAATTTTAGGAAACACCAGCATTAGTTGAAAAGTTTGAAGGCACTGAACCATCTACTAACACTCACAGTGAGCTGTCGGAGAGAAAATTGGCTGCCCAATTGACAAAAAAAAAAAGAAAAAAGCAGACCATAAGATGGCTAATAGGGGTCTTACAACAAACACGATTAAAAGCCTCAGAAATATTTAAAACAACTGCTTCAATATAGTCATCAACTGATGAAACTATAGCTTTACGTTTCGCAATACAAAGGACGATGCCACGCGATACAGTTACACTCAGCCGCAAGTAATAAACAGCACACTAGACAACCCCTACTGAGGACACTGAACACAGCCGATACTGTAAACACTGCTCAGTATTTCAACCAAAGGTACGATTTTATTATGTGAACGGTGTACAAGTACGAATTCAAAAGAATCATTTACTGTTTCACAAGTAAATATATAAGATATCTATTGCAAAAAAAAAAACAAAAAAGAAAAGAAAACTGTACTCATTATAAAACTATCATAATAAAAACGCGTCCATATTAAAGTACTTTCCTTTAGGTTCGAAGGATATAATTCGGTGAAGATACTGACGAACCTAACTTAATCACAGTGCTGCTTGTGGTTAAGCCTTTGCCTTTACGTGAAGTCACCGTCCCCATGCCAAAAATAAACGGAATTTTAGACGGCTCAACTGTTTTCGTATCCTGAATACGACAAATTTACGAATGATTAGCTTGTATGGCAAAGATTTTGGTAACTCCCGTAGAGCAGTTTGATTTCTCAAAAATATCGATGTGAGACATTTCTACTGTTCTCTTCCTACTCCAATGCGAATAAATATGTTATAGAGAAGCATGACTTCGGTACCTCTCTGCAATCTTTAAAGAAAAACGAAATTTCAAAAATTCAAATAATTTTAAAAAAGTTTTTTTTTTTTTTTTTTCTGTTGTCATCTGAATTTCTGAATTTTTTTTTTCTTTCCATTTCTGGCAGTTCAAAGAACTAAATAAAAATAATGTAGATTATAACTTACAGTCTACCACTTTAAAATTACAGTTTCATACTTTAAGGGTTTTCTGAGGAGGAAAAAGGATTATTCTAAATAGATTTGTGTTTATTAGCACTCTCGCATTTCACATATTGCCGGACACCATTTGCAAAAATACAAAAGAAAAAGAAGAAAAAGCATTCAAGAACGTATGCAGAAAAATTTCGGAGGGAGACACCCTCCTGTTTCCTCCCTCCTTACATCTTAAGGCATCTGTATTTATTATTTATTCATTTATTTTTATTTTTCTTAATTTTAGCCATATGTCCTATTGACATACTGTTTCCAAGATGAACTAATAAAATTACTGAGTATTAATCATTATAATAATAGCGATCAATATTCATAATTAATATTGAGCACACTTTATTAGCTTCGCTAAAATAATCCAAATAATTAATATGTAGTAATTAAATCTTCTATTAGTATTGATTAATCTTAATTAGCGATAAATGTATTAATGCACAACACTAAACTTGTTTCCTCCTTTGTAGAGTAAATGAAAAAAAAAATCACGAAGTTATTAATTAATATCCCAATAGAGAGAGAGAGAGAGAGAGAGAGAGAGAGAGAGAGAGAGAAGATCCATAAATGATTGCTAATACTTCAATTTTAATTAGTTATATATAAAAAACAAGCCTACTCTAAGATAAAATATTTCTGGCAAAGGACTGCAAACCTGCAAAAAATTGAAAATATTTCTAAATCTAGAAACCCTGTTGCTACAAACTCCTCAATAGATAAAATAAAGACCACATTTATTTATTTATTTATTTATTTTTTTTTTTGGTAGTTGTTGGCGCATCGGCTTCTGTGGCCATAGTGCACCTCCCAAGGTTTTTGCAGTACTTTGATCCAAGCCCGAGGCGGGATTCGAACCCGCGACCTTTGGGTTGCCAGGCAGGCACTTTACCCACCTGGCTAGCCCGGTCGGCGACCACATTTATGTATTACATGAAATATTTAATAAAAGAAAACTGCGCGAGTATTAAAGTTGAAACTTGAAATATAGTGTACCTATCCGTTTGATTATATATGAGAATATTATGTCCAAAATATTTACTGCCACCATATTTTATAACCCCACCTACATATTACTCAGCGGGAGAATTTTGTCGAAGCAAATTTGCTTTCAAGATTTTTTTTTTAAATTGTCTGCTCAGAACGTCGAAATGAAAAATGCAAATTAGTTACATTGATTTCTACTTTTTAATATTCTCTGCAATATATATCTGGCACTTCATTCCTGTTGCATTTTCAATAAAATATTTTTTAATTCCAAATCTTAAAACCGAATAATTATTAGGGAATAACTACCATATTTGTAAGAAAATAATACGTAATTCCTCAAAAAAAATATATACATATATAATAATAATAAAAAAAAAACCTTAGGAACATTACTAGGCCTAAGTCGTAGGAGACACAGGTCGTGGTTGTTTGCAATCAATAATTAATTCATAGCTCTTACCTGAGGCTAAGTCTAGCTTCCTCCATATTTCTAAATGATTCAATTAATTATTTCAACATTATTAATCCAATCGTCTGTGACATTCGACTGCAGAAATGATAAAATGTCGGCAAAGCTTTTGTGAAGCGAACTATAAGGAGAGTTACACATGCGCAGTAACACCCATCGCTGCTCTTAGCAGTCCTCCTATTTTTTTTTTTTTTTTGTTTTGCCATTTTAAATCGCGAGCACTTTTTCCGAAATCAAAAATCATAAACAATGAGCAAAACGGTTTGTAAGCGTCAAAACACATCCGAGCAAAACATATAATTTGAAATAATTAAAATTCTAGTTATAAGTTCAACTTCGAAATGGAAATACTGCTTTTACAGAAACCAATACAGGCCATGCGCTCTGCAGTTTGATTGTATTAATTAATACCTAATCTACTGTATTAATAAGCAAATCTTCTGTGACACTGAGTGCAGTTGATTTATTTACAGAACTTGTAATATGGCATTTTCAGCGAAGTAGAAGAGGAAAGTTATTTACAGCAAATTAATGTTAATAATATTTACTGTGTGTGTGTGGCTAGGCCAGTTGATGTGCTAAGTTGTCTAATTGCTTCATTTCGTTCCGGATGCTTTAATATCTGCAAATGGCTAGAAATAACAAGATATATAAAAGAGAAATCTGTGGGATATTGATTGTGTAGAAAGGCGAGAGAAACACGCAAGATTTTTAAGAAATTCAGGCAATATTTATGCTTCTCAATTATCTATTCATTAATGGTTAATTTTCAGAAAAGGGATCTATTTTGAAATTACTATACAATCGCTTCATTGAATTTCTTAAGCTTTTATATTTCATTAAATCGTATTCGTATTATTTGTGAGGAAGATAAATTTCACGCACACTTATCTCTCAACGAGAATTGGGACACTAAATGAAGAACATCTGATTAGAAAGAAGAAAATTTTAATATCCAGTATAACTCGATTAATATTTCCCAGAGGGCCCTCTTGTGGGGAGAGCTATTTTCTACAAGTTGTTTTTTTTTTTTTTTTTTTTTGCATGTGAAGAAAGAAAGAACTTGCTCAAATCCGATCATGGCTAGTTCTCCGCTTGAAATACATATTGTTTTGACTCTCGATTTTTATTCCAAAATATCCCAAAGGTGTATCCAAATTGAGTTCATGTTTAGTCTCTGGGCTGATTCACCACATTATTCTCCTCAAACAACTTTTCTATAACAAAGAATTTTCACAATACCGGTAAGGAAAAATTGTTCAAAGTGTCACAAAAGTCAGCAGCGATCATAGTTATATCGATGATAATCAGTTAAAATCTCGAAAAACAGGCTCACGGCATCACCACCGAAATTCATTGTTACAAATTCAGTTTGGTGCAATACAACCCGAGTGAATTCCCAAAGAGTATTGGGACACTAAATTAAAACGTCTGATAAGAACAACGAATTTTTTAATATCCATTATAACTCCATTAATATTTCCCAGAGGACCCTATTGGGGGGAAACTTACCTTCTACAAATGTTTTATATGTGGAGAAAGAACTTAATAAACTCCTACGATATTTGTTCTCCGCTTGAAATAGGATATCTTCTTCTCGCTCTCTGTTCTAAAACATCCCAAAACCCATTCTTTAAGCTTTGGGCCGGTCTAATTGCCCTAGAATGAAAGATCGCATTACCTTCTTTCTTTCATTAGTGTACGATGTTTCAAAAAATTGATTTTAGGCATTCTACTCTTTCCTCTATCTGCATGACACATGGCTGGACGCTGTTATACTGGCTGTTACACAAAAATCTTTGATAAAAATTGAGGCGCCCTGAATTAGTATTAGTGTGCTTAGGGACACCAAAATATCCCCTTCCAGATCCACATATGTTCATCCTAATTGCAAAACTTACTTTGAACTTTTTTGCACTGCAACTCGACTTTACCCCAGCTAACTTTCCCAAATGGAAAATCATTTTCCTTTGTGATTTTAATGTTTACAACTCCAGCTAATTCCCATTCACCAGTTGTGCTGACCCAACTGGTGAAAATAGCAAAGCATTTGCTGTAAAGTAATAAATTATTCATTCAGCTACAAGAACACCAGATAATCCTACCCATTCATCAAATATCATTGATCTTTACCTTATCAATAACCCTTCATAATTCATAGTCGATTTTAGCAATCTTCTAGGCGAGCGTGTTTGAAAATAATTTTTTTTTGCTCCAGAAATCCTCAATTATCCAGGAGGATTAATTAAAGGGGTACTGTACCTTTAAAACAACAATAATTAACAATAATAGATAATATTAACAGTATATTTACAAAACTTCTGTGTCTCTTTGCAGAACCTCAGTGCTCCGCAGAACACACTTTGAAAACCACTGTTCAAGACAGTTGTAGTAGGGTTTTAGGAGCATCAGCGACTAAGGCCATATTGCTCCGTGTATTTTTGTAAACTGCGTGTGTTCTGTGGTCGGTTTTCTATTTTCTGGACGAAAAACCCAAATTTCCGGGAGAAAAACCATGCTACCCTCGCTTGAGACCGACTAACCTAGCCACGTTGTGAAAAAGGCTCATAAAAATACCTCGCGTCATCGATGAGACTCGAACTCAGATCTTTTCTATTCGGTGGGGAAGAGGACGCTTCAAGACAGTTCTTAATCCAGCTATTTCTTAATTCGTTTTAAAATATTGTTAATCGTAAAACTAAAATTATCTCTCTCTCTCATTAAAAATGCAAAAACTCCAACAAATTCGGTGCTGGCCAGTATAAAAACCGATTTTCTAGACAATTTTTCCCCATGGAACTCTTTTCTCGTGGTCATTTGGATACAGTCCAGGTCTAAATCCTTGACTCTATCCAAAGTTTTGCTAAAAATACTCGACTATTTTGTTTCAAAAATAGTACAATGATTTGCCTTCCAGT
This sequence comes from Mastigoproctus giganteus, assembly GCF_048544385.1. NCBI lineage: Eukaryota > Metazoa > Arthropoda > Arachnida > Uropygi > Thelyphonidae > Mastigoproctus > Mastigoproctus giganteus. Next base: position 61,701,022 of record NC_143586.1, read on the forward strand.
TTAAGTCCATGGCTTTCTAACTATTCAAAAAAGGTTTTTCTTTCTCTCCGATGCTATTTTTCTTCTAAGCAGCTTTTAATTTTACACAAGTTTCAAGTTTGTCCAACCTTGGAATACTGTATCCACATCTGGGAAAGTTCTGCAAAAATCTTTCTAAAAATGCTTGTCTCTTCAAAAGAAAGCGGTTAGGTTAATCAATCAGCCATCATTCACTTTACTCTCTCTGTCACACCCATACTTCGTTTTTGCTGCAAGCCTTCTTTACCGATAGTTTCATTATAATGCACTTTTTTTTTATGAACTATTATCTATCATTCTGCAATTTTCTTTTAAACAATATACGGCACACGTGCTTGAAAATAGCCAGAATCCATTTACTACACCCCCTCTATATGTATTTACTGAAAATTATAGTTTTCTTAAATTCGAATTTATTGCTGATAAACTTCTCATTTCTCAGCCCCCGATTCAAACATGCCACTACAGGTTTTTAACAATTTTTCACGTTTGTAACTCCCTATAATAAAGGAGAAACAGAAAATAATAAAAAAGAATAACTCCTGCTTTTATGGACTGAAAATGCACAACAGGAAAGGACTTCTTTGAATAAAAAATACACAAAATTCTAAACTCAAATTAGTCTATAATGTTATTCAAGTTTACAGCAACGTAAATACGAATTTAATTTTTAACTGAAGTCATCAGTTTGGTTGGCTGATTTTAATTTTCGCCAAGGCAACTTAAGGCCACGAGGCATTAGTTTATTGTTTAAACTGAGTGCTCTACGATTGATTTTTCTGTTTGAGGGATGAAAAAAAAGGTGTATTTCCTGGAGGAAAAAATGCCGAAACCTTGCGAAATTACGATGCCTTGTCAAGGAAAACTCTGCATTACAGGTATCTGAGAGTTTAGATTTAAGTTTATGAGTACACAAAGATTTGTACTAGCATTCAAAAAATACTCTTAATAAAATCAAGTTTAAAGAATATATGGCTACACTGTCCCGTTAAAATATTAGAAACCGAACCTTAGTATCACACAAGAATTTCATCTATGATACTGAGGGGTCGCATCCGATACGCAGGAATTCAGCTAGCGGCTAAAAAATTATCTAGTATAATTTTATGCTATTTAGGAACAATAATTCTTCTAGTTCAATGATTTTCAACTTGTAATCCGTGAATGAACTATTTTCGATATCTTTCTGAAGCAGACTGCGTGTCAGTATATTAGGTACCGATACGTCCCACAGATTGTGATTGATGGGAGGAGAAGGCCGGGAGGGAGATGATTTAATTCGCTGTTATGTTTCACAAGCCACTCAAAAACAGATCTACAGATGGATAATCGTGAAAATTTCCCTCCATAATAGACTTTCCTTCGAAGTAAAGGTGCAGCACTGGAGGATATGCATGCGATTTGATAAATTTCTTAAATATGAGAAAGCCTTTTATCTTAATTTCAGACATATCACTGGAACGTATTCACACCATGAGAGCGTTACCACACAATTTTTATACCACCGCAGCTTTTATATATAGGCGACACATCGTGGAGCTATCTTCTTATGAAGTTTCTTCCAATCATGTCTACATAAACAGTGCATTTATATGTGATTTTTAACTGGAGAGCCTCCAAACCCCGATTTTGCAGTTCCCTGCATATTGTCCGAAGCAGATATGGATTAATTTCAGCTGAACTGATAACACGATTGTTCGCCAGTAGACTGGCGATTAGACATTACACTCCTACGAAAGTTCTATGGATCCTCTCTTGTAATTATCGCATTTTATTACAGTTACTCTTTTCTAGGAAAGTCGTGAGGGAGGGATGTACAGAGGCAGGCAGGCACGTTAGCTTCCGTAAGCCCGTAATCGGAGTCGTGCCACCAAGGTGAAAAGGTGGGCCGGCCTTGTGAAGCTGTCTACTCCAGGTTCCGTGCTGGCTCTCGACGTTCCTGCTCCTTCCTGAATTCGATGTCCCGTCTTCTCACCATTTCTGAAATCGATGATGAAAATGTTGTGGTTTCCATAGTTTTAAGTAATGTACCCCAAAATGCTCATGTATGAATAATGAACCTTATTTCGAAGTTAAGTTCCATCCACATTTTTCCATCTTGACTTCGACATTTGATTACTAACCACACTAAGGGAATTTAAGGTGGCCTTTAACCACAATATATGAGTCCCTGATTTGAATATACAGTATTTCCTTTGCAACATATCAATGTAAATGGTTGACTGTAACATTTTGACCGAAAAGTGTAATAAGTAGTGTTATTTTTCCAGATACAGTGTCGGAAAAAAAGCTATAGATCCTACTGTACTGGACAAAATTAACAGAACAAAATGTTTTTCATTAATATTTTATTGTGATCAGTATCGCTGAAGGCGAATATTCGATATAATAGGCATCTTGGCATGGAAATTTCGAGTATCCAATAGAAATAGATCTACCACCATACAGAGCCGCACATTATGCAAATTATTCATGTCTATAAAAACACAAATTGCGAGCACATCACTTCCATTTTTGACTTGCTCACTGGGACAGCCACATCTCTCAGTACTCATGATAGCAAGTTATCGTCGTTCAGACGATTCTTTGAGATGGCGGGCCGCTGGCCGACTTGAAGCCGGGCAGTCTCAGGCAGAGATGTCACGTTGGCTTAATGTGTCACGCAATATCGTTTCGGCATTATGGAAGCAGTTTCAGGACACAGGAACCATTACAAGAAGAGCTGGCAATAGCGCCTGAGGGCTACGTCAACTAGAGCAGACCGGTATCTGGCTCTAACAGCAAAACGGAACCCTACGATGTCCTGTCATCAATTGTCTCTCGAGGTTGCTCTGGCCACGGGTGAAAACATTTCCAACCGGACTGTGTTAAGAAGGCTCGATTCAGGTGGACTCTACGAAAGAAAGCCAGTGGTTTGTATCCCATTAACCCCAAACCACCGCAGAGCTAGTCGAAATTGGTGCCATGAACATGTGACCTGGAGGTCTGACAAATGGGGTACAGTTCTGTTCTCTGATGAGTCCCGTTTTTAGCCTACAAACAGATTCTGGATGTTATTCATCTGGAGAAAACGAGGAATGCTGTACCATCCATCTAATATAAGAGAATGGGACACTTACGTAGAGATGGAATAATGTGGTGGCGATGTTCCCGTGTGGGATGGAATAATGATCACGGGCCACACCCATCCATGTTTTTGATAGGGGTACCGTAACTGCGCAGAGGTAACGAGAAAAGATCATCGAGCCCTAAGTGCGACTTTTTAGGGGTGCAGTTGGCCCAGATTTTATTCATGCACGACAAAGTCACTGCATAGAGCTAGAGCTCAAGTGGTGAAGGAATATCTTGAAACTAAAGATATCCAACGACTACCATGGCCAGCACGATCACCAGGCTTAAATTCAATCGAACATGTGTGGGACGCTCTTGGGCGTCCCAAGTAATAAAAGGAGTAGTAATAAAAGGGCTGTGCAATACCATGAGTGTTGCACATAGTACAGCGATAGTACGGTACGACGAAACGTTTTTTAGAGTCCGGATTTTAAGTATAAGGACAGAATATCCAGTGTATATATATGATATATACACTGAATGATATGCCTATATATATATAGGCATATCATTCGCATACTCTTTCGGAAACAGAAGATTATAAAACGTTTCTGGAAATCCATAATAAGAAATAGTCCGGAGATTATGTTCTACCAATCCATCCTATTTGGGTGCAAAACATGCCACCTCAAGCTGACGGGCAGATGACAAGCCCAGTTCGTGTTCAACTGCGCTGGGTGATCATCGCATTATGGTTTTCGCGCGTGGTGAAATACCAGTGACAGGCTTATATTATGTTCTTGTACTATTAGTGATTAGGCTTATATTGCTACATCAAACATATGTTGAAGATTCGATGAAACACAGCATAGTATACGAGTAGCATAAGGGAACATATGGCTTTTCCTCTTTTTTTTTTTTTTTTTTTTTTTTTGTCCCCCAAAAACATCGTCTTTTCTGAGAAAATCAAAAGGAAAAAAAAAAAAAAAAAGAGCATGGAAATAGTCTAAAGGACCGCTAATTGGCCTCTTCGTGGGTCTTCATTTTTATTAAATAAATATTAGAGTACTGTATCACAGTTTAACGTAAGACGTTTGTTCAGTTATTACTATTTAAGTTACTACTATTATAAAAATAAAGTTAAAATATTATTATTATTACTAATAATAATTAGTAAAAATTATTATTAAGTTTACGATAGTTATTTTAAAAAAATGGCGTATTTCTGTTAGCTTTTGGAACGTAACCTCCCTTTTTGTACTGGTTCTTAGTCCCGTATAACAAGGTTTGACACTACACGAGATTTTGTAGGAACCAAACTACCGTGTTATACGAGGGTTACCTATGTGTGTTCTAATGCTTTTTTTTTTTTTTTTTTTTTTTATAAAAATGCTGAGGTAAGACGTTCTTTCCTTACCACTCATCAAGATCCATAGTTCTCCGTACTTAGAGACTGACATCAGAATTTTAATTTTTCTCGCAGGGGTTTCTGATAACTAGACGACTTCTAGATCATTTGGAATTTTGTGCAGGACCCTGAACCGCATCCATGCTTCTGTCTTTCACGAACTTGTGTATATCAGCGTCTACAGCTTGGATTGAAGGAAGCATCTGTCTCGACAAGAACCGGTCGGAGAAGGCGAGTCTTGCAAGACGTGCGGACAGAGACAGTATGGACATGGCTTTCTTCACAGATACGTATCAACACACAACACTGGGGTGATGAAATCATTCCAGTTAGCATTTTGGCTGCGATGAAAAGTGCCTTTCATCTTCAATAAAGGACAACCTCGTGAAGTCAATGAGAGTCGCCATCTCTGTAATTCCGTACTGGGGTGGGGGGGGGGGGTGGATTGAGAGAGAGAGAGAGGAGGTGGGAGAAGGTAGGTGCAATTTGAAGGCCAACCAACATCACATAAAGTGCATCTTCTTTACATTGGTTTGGGCTATTGAAATCCCGATTTCATATTCATACTAGATTACGGAATAAATCATATAATATGCATATCTCCATAATATTAATGGATATTAATGTATATTAAATAAAAAAAAGCTCTTTCTCCCTTTTACAAATTACACTATTTTCTCTTGCCTACTTGCAATACAGTGAAAAATTCAATACTCCTAAATCTGCTACGTGTATACAATAATGACATCCTGATTGATGGTAATACTTATTGTGTAGCAATATCTCAGCAATGCGCGCAATGTTCGAAAAGATGTGTATATTAACCTTGACGAACAGGAAAAAGAATACTCTTATAAGAGGGGATTAATAATGGTTAGGGATACCAGCATACATTTTATAGCAGTGGCTTCCAATCTTTCGTCATTCAAGTCAAAATTGAAGTTTAAAGACGCATATCCATGGCACACCTACATAGGGACTGCCATTGAATTCAATAGAGTTTTTCATAATCTCATAATTTCATAATAACTGGTTAGGAACCACTGCCTTATAGAATTCACGAAATGTAACCTTAACTTAACCGTTAGCTTAACTTAGTGAACAGCACGAGTGTAACTATATTTGTCATATGGGCTCGAACGTGGTCCGATTGTATTCCTGCCAAAATGGCTAATTGTCAACTCCTCCTCTCTAAATGATAGTACCAGAGTAATAAACAGAACTTTTTTTTTTCTAAAATTTTGGTAGGGTGGTGTATATGTCACAGTTCCGCATATGCAATTTTTTTTTCAGACAAACCACAATCAAAATCGGTGTGTTATGGTTGAGTCTGCATAATAGGTTCTCCATCCTATCATACGATAGGTTTTTGTCCACTAAAATCACATTATCTCTTTTTGGAACTACTTTTATTCTACAGTTAGTGGTCACTTTTTTTTTTTCTTTGTTAGTTGTTGGCGCATCGGCTTCTGTGGCCATAATGCACCTCCCAAGGTTTTTGCATTACTCTGATCCAAGCCCGAGGCGGGATTCGAACCCACGACCCTTGCGTTGCCAGGCTAGCCCGGTCGGCTTAGTGGTCACCTGAGTGCATCAAATCCTACTGTTGTAACATCGAATATTTAGATCAAGTGTCAGATTATGCCACTAAGTTATTTGCTGATGATAGATTTAGAGAGATTAAACAGCACATTTTAGAGGAATATGACGAAGATTAGGTTATGTGGGCGCTACGAGGCGTCACTATATCACGTCTGTAATTGCATGTGTTGTACGGTTGGTTTCCTGTTTGCTGGAATAAAAACCCAAGTTTCCAGGAGAAAAGAAAGAAAAAAAAAAAACACGCGACCCTCACCTGAGACCAACTAAACCAGCTACGTTTTCAAAAAGGCTGCTAAAAATTCCTCACGTCATTCATGAGATTCGAAGCCAGGTCTTTTCACGCGGTGTGAGAGGACGATGATTATATCCACTTCGTCACCCGCGAGAGTCACGACGAAGCGACAGTTCGTAGGATAATTGCCAAAGTAATTAAATTTCCGAGAAAGATTTCTCTAAAAGCTACAGAACAATAAAATATATATATTTCACATCCTCCAGCTACTTATGTGCATTTATAATGTTAAATATTCTGCCCAAAGGCAGGATATTTATTTACTTGTTTGAAATGAGGGGAAAAACGCAGAATAATTCACAGAGAAATACCGCATCCCTTCGCTTGAGAATAACTCACTCAAACCCGAGTAAAAAGGGTTCGAGTATGTCAGTCTCAAGCATTTAATGAAGAGAAAGTTTATTTCAAGCGAAATAACATTTGCAGAAACACCGCAAATATGTAATTTATTATGGCTAGTTAATATTACACGCTGTATACCCAGCAGACGTTGCTCAAAGTTTTTCATCCCATCCTAGCAATTCATTTTATGTTTCGAAAATGAGCAGCAGATACGTAAATATTCCAAAACATGGACTCAAAAAAAAAAAAAAAAAACCAAATGTATTGCAGAACATCGGCACTAGCTTTTTTCTGCCTACCCAGCACATTTACAAGGACCAACCTCGCATGAAGACATTGTGAAGATACACGCAGACCCTGTGAGGCAGCTACGATAACAAGTAACGTGATTAAGTAGTGACTGCTCACGCATGTGACGTCATCAGTATTTTATCTCGTTGCAACTTAAAGAACATTTAATGGTGACATCAGCGCAACCACGCGTTAGAAAATAAACTAAAGAAAATAAATAGACTTGTTTGTGTTTACTTTTTAATCTTCTAGGAATTCGAGATTTCAGTAAGAAAGTTTCCCAATTACCCTTGGCTACTAAACGACACATGGTATGTTCAGCAGCGATGTTACACTAACAAACAAAACTATGCACTTATTGCAGGACACAAAGGTAAGGAATTTGACAGTTCAATGGATGCTTCACCATAATTATTCTCATATTTCAAGATAATAGCCCTTCGTCATACCAAGTGTTCTGAACAAATGCCACTTTAAAGACCATCGAGGTGCTCTAAAGCGCGGACAGGAAGTCTACTATCTCAGTTGATAACAATTTTCTCTCTCATTATTGTGCTTATGTGTCTGTGTGCGCGCACAATATGTTAATAAATACAATTAAAAAAGATAATTACGTTTACTAATTTTCCTATCTTGATGTTTCAGATGAGGGCTCTTCATTCAGACGACTAAACTTGTTAATTAGTAACCTGTGTTAATTTGTTGATAATAGGTTAGCGGAATCTATTTTATTTATTTCGTATGATGTAATCAATACACGAAGGAACCAGTTTTTTCTCGCTTCCTTCGTGTATCGTGGCCGGGATATCCAACCAACCGGTTGGTTCGGCACCATCGTGATATCCAGCCCGAGGCGGGAATCGAACCCGCGACCTTTGGGTTGCCAGGCAGGCACTTTACCTACCCGGCTAGCCCGGTCGGCAGCGGAATCTATTAAGTAAATCAAACAGTAAAAATAGGTTCAATAATAATATATTACTGTTTTTTTTATCAAAATAAATTTACGTTTATATTACGGCCACCAAGATCAGAACCGTTAAATAATTTAAAAAAAAAAAAATAATAAAAAATGACTGGCCATTGTTAAAAAAAATTCAAAGTTTCACTGTCATGCTGAACAAAGTCGCTACTCTTATGTGGCACCTTCCAGACATTAATCACAGTTAAGAATCCAAATTACCCATGTGCATTAGCATTAGTAGAGGCATATGATGCAAGAAAGCAAGCTTATTCAGCATCAGCCAAAAAAAAAAAAAAAACACACACCACTCCCATTTCACCCCTCCGTTCGTTCGAAATACCTGTCCAGTTGAGCTTTAAATTTGTTTAGGCTATCAACTTCAACAACAAGTGATGGAAGTCGGTTCCACCAACCAACCACCCGCTGGCCAAAGGCAAATTTCCGCACATCTATCCGACATCCGTCCTTCCTGAATTTATGCCCTCTGAGGTGATTATTCTGAGCAAGATGAAGAATCCCATTGGCATTGAGCATGCTCAAAGCCTTATACACCTCTATCAGATCACCTCGCCGGTGCCTAGTCTCCAGACTCTAATTTGCAAAACTTAAGCCTTTCTTCGTAAGAGCAACCCTTTGTTCCATTCACTAATCTTGTTGCGCTTCTCTGTACCCGTTCCAGCAGCTCTACATCCTTCTTGAAATGAGGCCTCCAGACCTGTATACAGTACTCAAGACGTGGCCTAACCATTGCCTTATACAAGGGAATAATCACCTCCTTATCCCTGCTAGAAAAATTCCTGTATATCATTGACAAGACACCATGAGCTACTCTTGCAGCTCGTCTGCACTGCTCAGAGAACTTCATATCTGCCTGCACAATTACCCCCAGGTCCTTTTCATTCTCCACCACTGTCAGTGTAGCGCCCTAAATCATTCAACAGCAATATCATAAAGTTTATCCAACTAAACGCCCAGCGAGCCCGTGCAGTAAGTGCCCAGATTAGAATCAGAGCCGAAGAGGAAAATGCTGACATATTAATTCTACAGGAGCCATATACCCATTCAAAGCAAGTCAGGGGATACCCCCTGACTTTCAAAATCATACATACAGATGAAGATACGCCCTGGGCTGCCATAGCTGTCCGTAACCCTAACATCATGGTTACAAGGATTTCCTCCCTATGCACTGCATGGGCGGCGTGTGCCCATGTAATTTGCCCGTTGGGAGCCTTCTACCTCATCTCCCTCTACTGCAGACCTGGTCAAGATATCACTCCAACAATAAATTATCTACGTACAGTCCTTGCTACACTTCCCAACAGCAAGATTATCCTTGGGGCAGATGTAAATTGCCGCTCTCCTACCTGGTACAGCCTGACCACTGATCGCTCTGGGTGCCACAATGGGCAGCTTCTTGAAGATTTCCTGGCCACTTCTCCCTTCCTGGTTCTGAACAAGCCCAATAACCTGCCTACCTATTCCAGCACTCTGTGGGAATCCACAATAGATATCTCCATAGCTACACGATCCATTTCCAGCAAAATTTCTGGGTGGCAGGTCAATGAGGCCTGGACCACCTCAGATCACAGAGCTATTACATTTCAACTTACAAGATCCATTGATCCAACTCCACCACCTCACTACAATATTAGTCGCTATGCCATTAACAAGGCCAATTGGGAAATCTTTTGCTCCACGCTGCAGACCATGATCCAGAACCACAACTCTTCTGATCTTCCAGCACTGGACCCCAACCAACATCAAAAGCTCACAACAGAAATCATCATCCAGGCCTGCAATCAATCAATTAGAAAGAAAAGACCAATGCCTAATGCCGTCCCATGGTGGTCCCCAGAGCTGGAGCACCTTCGCCGAATTGTACACTCCAAAAGAAAAGCCTTTCAGAGAGCTCGTACCTCTTGGCCCCCAAATGAGGTCAACACCCTCCGTGAAGAATATCGAAGAGTCAGAAACGACTACACCTCCCTTATAAGGCAGTGTAAAAGATCATCTTGGGAACGGCTCGTCAAAACGACTGGCAATACTGAACCCTGGGGGGTGGTGTACCGCATCACCACCAACAAGCTCCCGAGGGGCGAAGTTATCCAATCCACTCTCACACCAAACGGCACTATGACTACATCGTGGGAGCAGTCTATGGCCAATATTCTGGACACACCTTTTGGTACAGATACTGATCCTCTGACAGTACAACAGCAAGAAATATGCCAGGCAAACAACATCTACTTCAACAATGCTGTAGAAGACCAATTTACCACAGATGAACTGCAGCAGGCTCTTACCAAAATGAAAGAGAGGAAATGTCCCGGACCAGATCTCATTGAACCCGAAGTCCTTAAAAAGACCGCCCAAATTAACATCCAGTTTCTACTCGACCTCTTCAATAAGTGCTTGTCCCATGGATCTTTCCCAGAAGAATGGAAAAACGCCAATGTAAAACTGATCATAAAAAATCCGTCTAAACCACTCCAACAACCAGAGTCATACCGACCCATTGTCCTTTTATCCATGGTCAGTAAACTGTTTGAACGACTACTCCTAGTACGGCTCCAAGACCATTACACCAAAGCTGGGCTCCAGTCCAACTTCCAGTTTGGATTTCGACCGGGGCGTTGCACAGAAGACGCACTGCAAAGGATCATCTCTGCAGTCTCAACTTCTACCTCCAAATACTACCTACTAATAGCAATAGATTTCGCAGGAGCATTTGACAGGCTCTGGTGGGCAAGTATCCTTCGCAGACTTAGGCAAGCAAATATACCATTAAATTTATACAAATGCATCGAAAACTACTTATCAAATAGGAAAATTACAATCTCCTCAACGTACCGAAGAATTACCAGGTCAATCTACAGAGGTTGCCCCCAGGGTTCAGTCCTTGGTCCTTTTTTGTGGAACATTGTCCTGGATGAGTTCCTTGGACTGGACCTAGGTCCTGTTGGTATACAAGCCTTTGCTGATGATGTGACCATTTCGATTGAGGCTGACAGCAGAGCTTCTCTGGAAGCCAGAGGAAACCAGGCACTTCAAATCCTTCAGAACTGGGCAGCCCTACACAAACTAAGACTCTCACCCCAAAAGACACAATCCATTCTCCTGAAGGGATCACTGCAGCCTACTAGAAACCCCACTATCAAACTTCTAGGCCAAACCGTCAAGCTAGTTTCTACGTTAAAACTACTGGGAATAGTACTTGACTCTAAGCTCACTTTCTCTCCGCATCTTGCACACCTCCACGCGAAAGTGAGAAACTACACTGCTCTCATCGCACGGGTGAGTCGTCGCGATTGGGGATTGAACCGACGCACCCTTAAGATTCTGTACAAATCAATCTTCCTTCCCTTCATAACGTATGGATCAGGGGTCTGGTTTCACAGGGCAACTCTTTACAACAACAAACGTAAACTGGGAACCATCCAGCGCACCATCCTTCTTACTATTACAAGGGCATGCTGCACAGTTAGCAACCCAGCCCTTCAGGTTCTTGCGGGCGTCCTTCCGCTTGATCTGGAGGTTATTCGAAGGGGCCTCCACTACTGTCTATCCAGGGGTATACCAGCAACTATCCTTGGACACTCCATCAATAACCTGAATGAAATCAGGCAGGAAAAGAAAAAAATTGCCATCCTACTACTTCAGACCTGGCAGGACAGATGGACTGCTACCGACAAGGGCCCAATCACCAAGAAATTTATACCTTATGTGAATGCCGTATTTCCTAAATCTCCAACTTGGTTTTCTCCTGGTCTTCATACCACCTACCTCATCACTGGACACGGATCAATAAACCATAAATTAACATCCATGGGAATCATTGACAACCCCTACTGTGCATGTGGTGAAATAGAAGACTGGAACCATCTAGTATATACCTGCCAACACTATGAGGACCTCCGCAGCATCCTGTTTACTCGTATACAAGATAACCCTCAAGGAAACGAACACTTATTCATCACAGAAGAAAACTACTACTATGAGTTTACCAAGTTTGCACAAGCCCTCTTCACAAGACGGAGCACCCTATTGCCAACACAAAATAGGAACAACCCAAACATCTGATCCTAACCTAACTAGCCAACCGATCTTAACCTGGATAGGATCAACTGACGTATGGACCATCTCATTCCTCAGTGGCAAATTGCACACAGCTCTCTTGCTGCCTTATTTATTGTCCTTCCCGGGTTCCCCTTTCAACTGATGGCGCTTATTGCTCCATTGATAACCTGGAGGATACCTTCGCCTACATCCTCCATATTTCTAGCTATACCCTCCTTTCTTGCGTACACTCTGTACTTCCCCAACTCTACCTTTTTTTTTTTTTTTTTTTTGTCTCCGTCCAGGAAGCTCTGGCGACCCTGGCGGAGACAAGCCAGAGAATAATGGGCAGACTGGCTACCTCCTAGTGGTGTGTGCGGGCAACGTGGAGTCCCACTAGGGGCCCTGCGGCCAATTGCCAGGACACACAACAGAACCTAACGCAATATGTCATATACAACACACAACACTTTTCTGGCATTTACAGTAGTACCGTATTCCTTCACAGCGAACATATGGCGCAGATGTGGGAAACCACAGGTGGCGCCTGACCCTAATACTATGCACACTATGTCAGTGTAGTACCGCAGAGTTGATACGTTGCTCTGGGGTTACTGTTTCCCATATGTAGTACTTTACATTTGTCAATGTTAAACTTCATTTGCCACCTCTCAGCCCATCTGTTCAACCTTTCCAGATCCTGTTGCAGCAGCATAGCGTCAGTAGTGTCCTTAACAACCCTGCCAACCTTTGTATCATCTGCAAACTTGGACATTAAACTTGATATCCCATCATCAATATCATTCATAAACACCGAAAACAACAACGGACCCAACACTGAACCCTGAGGAACTCCACTAATAACATTAGTCCACGTTGAGCAGTGTCCATTGATTACCACTCTCTGTCTTCTACCACTCAACCATCCCCTTATCCATAGCAGCAATTTGCCTCCAATGCCACACTGCTCCAATTTGTGCAGCAGTCTTCCATGTGCAACAGTATCAAAAGCCTTTCTAAGATCCAAATATATAATATCAAAGTTATTCCCTGCATCCAGTTCTTTTGTGACTACATCATAGTATCCAATCAAATTGGTCAGGCAAGACCTGCCCTTAACAAAACCATGCTGCGTCTGAGCTATAACTGAATTTTTGTCTAGATGATCCTGCAGTGCTTCTTTAACCAGTGCCTCCATTAATTTACCTGGAACAGAAGTTAAACTAACAGGTCTATAATTACTTGTGTCAGCCTTTGATCCTCCTTTGTGAATTGGGGTTACATTTGCACATCTGCAGTCTATGGGTACCTCCTCTGAGTCCAAAGAAGCTCTCATAATTATGGCTAGGGGTGAATATTGTAGCAATGGAGAATATTCTTGGAGCCTCGTAAATTTGCTGTTTCTCAACTCTTGAGGGAAACATAATTTGCTTCTAAATGGAAGGTTATGCAGTTGAGGCACAAAGATTATGGAGTGATATAGAAGTTAAGGAGAGTTGTTGATGTAGGATTTTAGGAGCATCAACAAATGCCACATCAACAAATGCGACTAAGGCCATATTGTTCCGTGTGTATTGTCTGTAAATAGTGTGTTCTGTGGTCTATTTTCTGTTTGCTGGACGAAAAACGAGATTCCCGAGAGAATAAACCATACTACTCTCACCCGAGACCGAGTAGCTCAGCTACGTTATAATAAAGACCCATAAAAATTCCTTGTGTCATTGACGAGATTCAAACTCAGGTGTTTTTCACCCGGTGTAGGGAGGACGGTGATTATATCAACTCTGCTACCCACAAGGGCAACACAACAAGCTGCAAGTCAAGGAAACACACGATTGGCTTAAAGATAAGTCTTTAAAATAGTCGATTTGATTAAAAGAAATTCTACCCACAGCATCGAGCCAAGAAGCCTTTAAGAATTCCTCCATCTTCCATGGAGGAATTCTTAAACCAACATTCAACTGGCTTTAAGACAACAGCCATTTCTGAAGTTACATAAAGGGTAATGTTTTACAGAATACAGGTGGTGAACATAAATATGTCAACTAATGTATCAATCCAGATTTAATGCTAGAGTGGTGACACGAACCTGATCTGAAATCGATTTATGATTAGATGAGTTATGCACAACTCATTTGAATTCAAATTTCTTCAATAAGGTGGCAAGTGCAAAATCTACTATAAGTCTCGGAGGTCGATCGAATTGAGAAGCTACTGAACAACCTTCAAGAAAAAAATACCATAACGACCATTAATCCATGTTTTGTAAGAAACTGTTTAAAAGACAGGCGGGGTCCATCGTAAGAAAAGTAACAGATAACCCGTTCCAGAAAAGAATGACGAGCGTATACGATAAGTGTCAGCGTGCAGTCGATAAAAGTCCATATAAACTGTATATAAACGTCCATAAAAACGTATCCATACAGCTGTGCAGGGAAAAAAAAGAAGAAAAAAAACCTTATCAAGAAACATGCAACGCGAATGAAGGCCGTAATCGGGCTAATTTGTGGGGAAAAAAAAAGTTCCTCCTCTAGACGGAATTCGAACTATGCCCTTTTTCACACAGTGTGGGAGGACTGTGATTTTACCACTATGCTAACTGCGAGTTCTTCTGAGATGTGAACGGAGTCAGTGATATATTGTATTTCCTGTTGAATGGATCCACAGCGAACTGCTGAGTTATGCATGTTTCTGAAGGTTAATCTGAAAAGTCATCAAAACAAAGAGAAGTGGTTGCTGCCCAGCAGTGTCCATTTGCAAAACTATAACCTACCGTCTCAAGCTTCATGTTCGATGATTAATGCACTCTATGAAAGACATCACACACACACACACACACACACACACACACACACACACACACACACACACACACACACACACACACACACACACGTGGTGTGTGTGTGTGTGCGCGCGCGCGCGCTTCAGATCTGGTTTGGCGACCGACAAAAACTTATCTTCCATGACAGCATCATGATATGCGTAACTGGATGGAAAAGGGATACTGAGAAAGTGGATAGCTATCTTGAAAAATAATATGTAAAAGTTACTTAATGGAATGGCAAACAAAAAAGCAGACACACATACTCGTAACAAAACAACTGTTTTAATTTCGTCCATCTTCGTAAAGTAAAAAGACAAGAGAGGTCAGTACATCGTGTTTGTAATTTTATTCTGACAATCGCAACTGCTATCTTCAGGAGGTAAACACCGTGCAGCACTCGCACAAGACTGGTGAACTCTGCCACAGAGTAAAAAAAGTCCACAAAAATTTCTTCCTTCTTGAGCGAATTTCAGTTATTATTATCAACAGAATCCTCTGTTTTTAAGAGAGTTTCAGTTCAGTTTTATACCATAAAGTACTGAAGTTGAGAGAGAGAGAGAGAGAGAGATTTCGTTCCTCGAAGATTGGCGTTTCCAGTTTCTGTAGAAATTACAATTCCCTCCTCCTCCTCGCTTTGGTGTACACAACTCATGTGAAGCACACAATAAACACGAGGACATTAGTTCGACAAATTATTTTAAGTACTACTCATCCATTCGAAAATGTCAGCCTTAGATCTTTTAGTCTTATGGAAACCCTTCATGAAGAAAGAATTGCATAAATGCAGACAGATGACTTAGATTATTAAGATCAGTACAATCGTGTCTTTGTAGAGGAAATGGCCGAGCCGTTGCATCGTACAAACAGCTCTTTAGCTGCATAAATACAACGTCCACATCACAACTGGCCTTCCAGTTTCGGTTACGCAGATACAGTTACATATTTTATTAAAATCAGTGACCATGACTGCGACATTCACAGCGAACTCATTCTAAGACCGCGAATTTATTACAGAGCACAGAGTCACGAACCTGGGAGGAAAAAAATCTTTTTTTCTTTTATTATAGCTGCCGATGTACCGTCATATTATCTCATTACACACTGCACCTAAATAGGCCTATTGTTACAATGATGTTTTGTAATAATTACTGTAAAATATTATTCACGATGAGAAAAATTCAGCATAGAGAAGTGTACAGATTTTGTTCTTGTGCAATTTAAATGAAGATTCTGACACTGTTCCACATGAAAGATTGCTGTAAAATTGGAGCAGTGTGGCATTAGCAAGTTACTGATATGGATAAAGGGATAGTTAAATAACGGTGGTTAAAAATGTCCACTCTCTTCTTGGACTAACGTTACTGGTGGAATCCCTCAGGATTCAATGCTTGGTTCCTTAGTGTTTTCGATATTTATTAACGATATTGATGAGGGACGTCAAGCTAACTGTCTAATACAAATGATACAAAGGTTGACTGGTTGGTTAATAACAAGAATTAAGACATACTACTGCAGAAAGACCTAGAAAATTTTGGCAGATGGGCTGAGAAATGGCAATTGAAGTTTAGCATTGGCAAAAAATTGGTACTGGTAAAGAGACAGGATGATTGTACATTCTGATAGGAAGTTCTCCGAGCAATACAGACAAGCTACTAGGACAGCACGTGGGGTGCTGTCAACGATATACAGGAATTTTGCCAGCAGAGACAAGGAGGTGATTATCCCATTTTGAAAAGCAATGGTTAAGGTGCATCTTGAGCACTGCAAAGCTTCATTTTATGAAAGATCCGGTTCCCTTAATTGTTCGAACGAAAAAAGAAGAACAACCAGATTAGTCTAGGACACAAAAGTGTCTTACCATAAAAAAGTTTAGTCTGCAAATTGCAGCGCTCGGAAACTAGGCGCCTGCGAGGAGACTTGATTGAAGTGTTTAAGGCTTTAAATGGATTGAGTAAACTAAATGCTGATGGCATCCTTACTCTTTCTGGCATAACATACATGAGGGAACATAAATTTAAATTGAAAAAGGATGGCTGCAGGATAGATGTTCGAAAATTTTCTTCCAGCCAAAGAGCATTTGATTGTTGGAACAAACTTCCATCTGGTTTCGTGGAAGTGGGTAGTTTGAATATAACCTCTGACGCATCCCATTAAACTATCACTAGAACAAAAGTACCATACCACCTTAGGAATAACTCCAGCAGTCTACATGGATTTCTGCGCGTAAAATTTATTAAAAATCTAATAATTATTATATTAACGGTTCCCAAACGTAAATTATATCCGTACAAATATACAGAAGTGCATTCACCGGGTCCATTTGCATGTTGCGTGTGGGCTCGAGGGGGGGGGGGAAGACCCTACTCCCCTCCGCCGGCTAACTACAGCCTCGATTGAAGAAGACTTTAAAAATTCCTCCAGCCATGGCGGTGTTCGAACCAGGCCTCTCCAAAGAATTGAACTATTTGATCTCAACCATTTAATTTCTTTATGAGCAGGACCTAACACTGTACTCCTATGCATGTATCCCGAGATATAATTAACGTAACATGGTTATGGGCAGTAATTCTCTGGCTATCATCTTGCTATCTCACTGGCTACCCCCTGCATATTATAATCATTGTAAATCATTTTGTACTATTTTATATTTTGGCACAAAGATACAGCGCACAGGTAGCGTTATGGTTATGATCACTCTCCTTGCACACCGTGGGAAAAAAGCACAGGTTCATTTTCCGTCGTGATAGAAGGAATTTTATAGGTTTTTAACACCATAACTGAGTTAGGTGTCGGTGGAAGGTAGTAGCATTGTGTGTTTTCCCCCGGAAATTCATCCGGTTATTCATCCCGCCGAACAGGCAAACTTACCACAGAATGATGCGCAAGTAACTGACATGCCATACGGATGCCTTGTGGCCTTATTTGTTTTGGCCCATATTCCCAACTACTTCAAAGCTATGTCGCTTTTAAGATACGTCTTTAAGTTAACTTTACTAAAAGTTTTATTATTCCAGAACTTACTGAACTAAAGCTGATTAATTAAAAAAAAAAAAAAAAATTCTACAAGTTTATTATTAAACACACCAATGCTGCATGACAATTTCATTACATACTCTCACCCATTCATCTCTTCTTCTGTAGAGGCACTGCATGACCAGTAATACGTGTGGAACGTCACTACCAGCAGACTGAAAATAAGATAACTGATAGTCAGCAGTATCTATAATTAATGATAAGGAATACAACTGCCAAGAAATTCAGCTAAACAACTGGCGTGTTTTGATCGAAGAGTCCAACGATTGTAGTTTCTTTCAGCCATTTAAGTGAGACAGATCGTTACTTGAACGCACTGTTTAATCGAGGATCACGTAGCTGCCTTTATGACTCCTGATGTCTAAGACTGAATTCAATCTCTTAGGAAAGTTCTGTTATTCATTACAGCAACTGGAAAACTAAACTCTTCGCATCTCAGTTAACGAATGGGACAGTTTTCCAGAATGAATAGTATTATCAAGAAGAAAGCATTTTCCCCCTTTTTCTTTGAAGACCGCTGATGAAAACTTTGAGTCTTTAGAAGTTGGCTTCTCGGCTGAAGCCACTATGACCATCGGCACTAACATTTGGCTACAACAGGATTAAATTAAAAGAACCATTTCCACTCCTTCCTCTATCACTTTCAGTTTCAATGCCTGGTGAGCACACCACACTCAACTCACGCCTTCAAACAAATAAGGAACTCCACACATCCTGGCTGTTGTTGTTGTATGGCTTCAGGCGCATCGTCGACTTGACTTAGATCATGTTGGGATATATATAAGTCTGTAAATTGCGTGTGTTCGATTCTATGGTCGATTTGCCTGTTTTCAGGACGAAAACCTGAGTTTATGGGAGTAAAAAAAGCATCCTTCTCCTGCGCGAGACAAACTAACTCAGCCACGGTGCGAAAAAGACGCATGAAAATTTAAGTCATCGACGGGATTCGAACTGCGGTCTTTTCCACCCGGTGTGGGGAAGACGGCGATTCTGTCAACTGTGCTACCCATGAGGGTCTACACTTACTGGATGGCAAAACAACATTGTAAATAATTCCCGATATTTAACAAAAACAAAATTTATACTACGAAATCATGGGTTAATAGAACTCTACAGAAAGGAAAAGGGAACTGTTGGAGAAACTAGTCAAGAAAGCTCTAACCAGATCCTCTAAACCCAGACTGGTTAAATCACAAAACCAGGTTTTTTCCCTACTGGCCCTTCATCACTGAACACATCATAACCTTTTCAAAAAAAAATGGCAGGCAATCATTACGATCACAAAGTCATATCTGGCACAAGTGGTTATGGAAATTTCACTTGTGCCAGATATGACTTCAGTATTGTAATCTTGACGTAAATACTTAAATCATATCCGCCACAGTTTTAACTTCACTTACGTATTGACATCCTCAATGATATCTTGGCATTCCAGTTCTTTCCTGTACAAAAGAACTATTACACGGGAAAGGCAATTTCATAATCCCAATTTGATATTGGCCTTACCTATAGCGCTTTTCCAATTGGACTCCCACTTGGAAAAGCATCATAGATCAATTAAGACCAACTACAAAGCCTCATACCAGCTCATGGAAACTTTCGGAGCAGTTTCTGCTGACTAACCCTTAAACAAATCTTTAAAGAGAATAAATAACATTCGATTCAAAACAAAAAATGAGATCCACGTAGCTTTTAAAATTAAAAGAGATTTAACTGTTGTGTATCTCAACATCCAATCTGCATTTTATAGTGCGATATTTCTGCCCTTCGAACTCTCTGCAAGGAATATTTTCATTATAAACATGACATGTTCACTTTCCAATAATCGATCCTCTCCTTCTCGGATACTTTACACGTATCTTGAAGCCAAACACATGATATAGCTTTGCAAAGTTAATCTAATATCCAAAGTTGGAGTACTCTCCAGGCTCATCTTTTCAGAAATATTTATTCAGTTTATCTGCCGACGAAAGAATATTTTAAAAGACCATGCCGATGACTAAAGATTGTTGAGAAAAGAAGCCTGGACGGTACACCATCTTTGAGGCATTGTGACAAAACAGAGCGAATTCGGAACTATCAGAGGACCTAAATAAATAAATAAATTTCAAGTTTATACTCCGGGACGACCATAAAGTCAGAGCAGATTACAAGAGCATCACCACATTTAGCAGTCATGCAGCCTCATACAAATGCACTGTGAGATTTGATCACTCGGCTATAACGAATTTTGAGTTATACAGCAGAGTTCTTGCTAAAACAAATCCACCCAAATCAAAAATTCTACATTCTTCAAATTAAAAGTGGTAAGACCTTGCATTTTGCTGCGTTAAAACATAGCTGCCACTTTTTTGACCATCCTTTAAGCCCGTTCAAGTTATGCTGATGGAGGGCTGCTTGGAACTGATCATTAACAACTCCCAATCTTGACGTCGCCTGCATATTTTAACATCACGCCCATTATCCCTTCGTCCATATAGTTTATGAAAATCAGAAACAACAGTGGTCCAAGAACCGATTCTATGGGAACTCTACTTCTGGCATTACACCAATCTGAAGAATATCCATCACCACCCTCTGCATTCTGCCTTGCAACCACCCTGCAATTCATCTTAGAATCGTTTTAGTAATCCCATAATAGGATTACTGGAATTCCCCCCCCGCAAAAAAAACCAGAGGATATAAGTAATTTGTGATTCATCAAAAGGCGAGGCGTAAGCTATTTGCTCAAAAAAAAAATAAAATAAAATAAAATAAAATTTTCGTTATTTTCGACAACTAAACAGTGCAAATACACTTGAGGAAGTATTTACGCTGAATTTGGAAAGTCTTTTAAATGGAGGAAAAACCCCTTTGTCCATATCAGGCGTTCTACAGCCAGTCAAGATAAAACTAACTGAAATATTTCTGCCCTAGAACATGGGATCCTCAAGACAATAGAAAATTTAGCGATAACAGAAAGCAAATCTACTCCAAAATTCTTGGAACAACAGTGATGTGGTGTATAGATTATATATTATCGGAAAGTGCAGAATCCAGGCATTGTATAGATTGCTGGAAAAGCATGAAATAAACTTTTTTGATAGATTACTAGGAAATGTATAGCATTGCTATATATTCTATACAATGCCTAGGCAATGTATGAAAAAAAAAAAAAAACAAAAAAAAAATTTAACACTTTTGTCTAGATGTGTATCTTGAAAAATTACAATTGCCATATGATACTGTTATGTAAGTGAATCACAGTTCCCGACTTTTATACAGGGGCACAATACTACTTCCCTCTTATCTTGATGTAAATGAATACTATCTCCAAATCTTGCTATTAATGTACCGTATATACCCGTTATTACTGATTCCCATGGGTTGTCGTTCGTATCCATTTCCGAATGATTGATAGCAAGATAAGGCGGAGAAAGTAATAGCTCTTTATGCCCTTGTATAAAAGATGGGAACTGTGATTCATCCACATAACAGTATCCTAGGGCGATTTCAACTTCCAAAATACACATCTATGAAAACAACAAACAAAAATATTTTCATATTTTGCCTAGGCATTGTACAGAATGCCTAAGAATTTTAGGTGGGCTATTTAATAAAGAATGATCATAATTTTCGTGAACAACCGTACTACTTGCTATTTTTAGCCGAGCTGCGGAATTTAAGACCAAACCAGTCTGCATCACGAAGCAACTGCGCACAGCGTGACCTTGGCGGTCGGTCATGTTTATGCCTGTTCAGTGTCGCCTACATAATAATGTAGGTGACACGCGAGGAACAGTATGCTGCTCTCAAATTTTGTTTCCATCTCAAGAAAACAGCTGAAACATATTAAATGGTAAAAGTTAATGGTGAATCTATGCTTTCTATATAGCCCAGATCACGGGTGGTTTAGAATGTTTAAAGATGGACGTGATTTACAAAAAAAAAAAAAAAAAAAAATCAGTGTTCCCGGAGCTCCAACTACTGCTGTCATCATAGAAACCATAAACACTGCTGTAATCGTGAGAGAATATCGTCGTATAATAGTAAGGCAAATGACACAGATGTACAGTTGTTGTTGTTGTTGTTGTTATTTGGTTTTTAGGAGCATTAGAAACAAAAGCCTTATTGCTCCGGGGATATGCGGTGGTCATTCCCTGACCTTTCCGCATCCTCCGTATTTGGTGATCACGGGCTCGAACCCCGGTCTAATCAAGGAGCGTGTGCTACGCACTGCTGCTCCTGCCCACCTGGCTACGGAGGCGCCTAAGATGTAGAGAATAACAGTAGGAAGCACACACATGGTATTCTCCATTACTATTTGATCATGGCACGTGTTTGTGCACGCTGGGTTCCAAGATTGCTCACAACGGCAAGTTCGCATGGAGGTTTGACAGGAGCTGCAATGGATGGTTACTGAAGATGGTGAGCTGCTGCACAAGGTGATAACGGCGGATAAGACATGGCTTCATCATTTCGACCCATACAGTAAGCAACAAAGCTGTTTGGAAATCTACGTCAGAGCCAACACCGAAAAAAAGCAAAAGTTGTGGCCTCTGCAGGAAAGGAAATCTCTTGACGTTCGTTCAAGGATTGGTTTACAGGAATGTTGTTCCACACCATGACCTTACCACAGAACTGAACTGCACACTTTGGAGGATCACACTCGTCGCATACGACCACAACTGCTCACAGATGAGTGGATGCTACATCACAAAGCGATATCTGACAATGCTTATACTGTCATCGAATACTTAGCCAGTATTAATGTAAAATGTGTTCCTCATTCGCCTTATAGACACCCTGACCCAGCGATTTTTTTATTTTTTTATTTCCAAAGTTAAAGAAGGAGCTGCGAGGAAAACATTTCCAGTTGTCAGAAGTCATAAAATATCTGCGCGATTCTCAAATCGCATGTCAAAAAACAGCTTCCACCATGTTTTTGAAGAATGTAAAAAACGTTGGAGTAAGTAAAAAGAGCACAATTATAGAACTTCGTCAAATGGAAATCTAGTTTTACCCAGGATTCTTTGACAACACGCAAACAATTAAATTTTTGCGTGTGTTGTTATAGATTTTGACTCACTCGTCAATAAAGGATGTATGAGCCACACTTATTGAGAAACACATTTGTCAACTGTGAAAAAGTTGGAAAATATCATGAAATACACAGACAGGTAATGGAGAAGCTAATAAAATAAGGACGTGATTTCAAAATTAAAACTGCATTAAGCAGCTTTGAAGGAAATGGGAGGTTATGAAATGGAAATACATAAGTCAGTGTATTTAATATGGATACTGCGCTGTCAACAGTTAACGAACCATTGCATCTGTATAGCAATGAAATCAAACACGCTAATAGCTGGCAGGATCTACTGTGAATGCGATCAAAGAAACACAATGGCCCGATAACTTTGTCGACAGCCAACTGAGCTGGACGCCCTGTTGGGGAACTGTTCACTAAGTACATTAAATACAGCTGTGCAAATTGAACCTTTTACTTTGTTTTTTCATTTTTAATTCCAATTTTTGGTAAGAATAAAATTTGGAGAAATTTATACAGAAATAAATTGATAAAATTTAAATTTGAGCATATACGTAAAAAGGTTAAATTACATTGAAATGAAATATTACATTTAAATTAAATCAGATATACAGAGGGCCCTCATATCTGATTAACTGTGTAGTATAAGACACTTAACTGGCAATGCCCACATCGAAATATCGATTACATTAATCAGAAAAAAAAAAAAAAAAAATTTTCTCTCCCTCTTAAAATTCACAGTGATTCTTTCAGACTGAAGGTTGCTGAAATTAAATATGGCAACCATATTGCTGTAATAACCACCAATTTTCATACAGTACTAAATGGATATATTAACAATGGATATATTTAACCTTATTCTATTTACAAAAATATTTATCTCACAACAAAATACTTATTTTGTCGGTTTTTGCCTTTTATAATCGTCCAATGGCGTCACAAGTACGAGATTCCAACAGTAGTCTGCCAACATATTTCGACTCCATTTTCCCTGGTATCTTTCTTCCATATGAGAAACATCTTGGTGAAACCTTTAACCGTATTCATTGGAGACCGCTCCCAAGGTTTCAAGAAAAAAAAAGTCTAAATGTGAATGTAGGAAATGAAGCTTTAACGACATGTTGCATCCCAACTGTCTGTACGCTAAAATTAGCTCATCCACAATTTCGCTGTGATTTCTCATTGAGCAAAAGTTCCGGAAGACGTTTTCGAATGCCTTCCGGGCTCTTATTTCTGTAGTTTTAAATTTTTAGTGAATTCCTCATCTTGGAACAGCAGTTTGATTTTGGGACTGACAAAAATTCTCTCTTTTATCTTGGCCTCACTATTCGAAGAAACTTTTGCTTTAAAGAGGAAAATTCGTCTCTTTGTTGTCCATCGCCTTCACAACTATTTTTGATAAAAATATTTCCTTTCAAAAATATTTTCATCAAACCTATCTTGGATGTGCAATGGAGGTAAATAGATTTTTTTAATTATCCACCAAACGAGGATGTGATACATTTATCTAGCCTAGTGTAGTTCCTGAATGGTCTGGCCATTTTTTTTTTTTTTTTACCTGTAGTGGCAATCCTTCGCTTGGCTGTCCTACTCGTATAAAAAGACGCAGTATTTAGTGCACCCACCCTGCAACCCAGTCAGCAAAGCAACCACTTTTAAGGTCGACACATATTTCATTTGTATTCTTGATAACGTTTTTTGCAAAAGAATCTGTAGGTTCTCGTGCGTTCCGCTCACATGAACTGAATGGACCAATGGTATAGATGGATACTTATTTCCAGTGTGGAGCAAAACTGCTTTCAAACTGACCTTGGATGAATCAATGAAAAGCCTCCACTGCTCGAGGACGTGATCCAGATGTTCCAGATGTAACTCTTTCATTTTCATTAATTCCTGTACATTGTTACAATAAACCAAAGCACCATCTATGGAGTAATAGGTCATTATGTTGCGTCTTCCTAAAGTCACCTTGACATCCTTTTCAAGAAGATTCCACTGCTGAAGCCGTGATCCCAGTAATTGATCCCTAGTTTTGGAGCGCTCTAAATCGTGCAACGTTGAACGAGGGATTAGATGCGGCTTTGCATTATTAAGAGTTGAAAAGTCTGGATCTGTATTCATTCTGGATTCTGCATCTTCTGGAGAATCCTTTTCCGATCCTGAAGCAGTCAAGTCCATAAGTTTCTGGGATTTTGCACTGGCATTGTATCATCGTGAGGACCGCGCCTTACAGCAGAAGGTATGTTGGAATACTCTACTTTATGCTTGGATTTCCCGGAAAAACCAGAAATATTGGTCATGCAAAAGTAACAATCGTTTATATGGTCTCGATGTTCCGTCATATCACCGGAACAGCAAAAGGCATCGATTTATGACTACCTCTAAGCCAGCCTGTTAATGTCCTTGAACATGAGCTACAGGAAATCTTTGAAGCCCATACTTTATCTCCGATTTTACATCAAAAATAGAGTTCATAGGCTTTTCTCATAAGCTGTGAGAGTGGCTTCCGCTCCGACTTGTATTAATACCACTTCTTCGCAAATTTAGCAAACGCTTTCGAGATTATTTCGGCAAGAACGCAACATATTTCATGTAGGGTTAAGGTACGCGCACATACGAACACAATTAATTGTAGATTTTTATTTCCAATTTAAACACAGTTCACGATTTATACTTATGCACACAACACTATTGTAAACTGTAATTCACTTTGTTCACCACTCGCTCTTTGAAACACATACACTTTTTGAAATACGAAAATGCTTTCTTGGTGTGGAACCCACTCGTATATATACACCGGTAGAGAAGTTTATAGAAGGCTCACAATGTTTCTAGATAACTCCAAATGTTCTAGAACCTTTTGGAAACATCCCGACCTTCCTTCGCAAGTTTCAGTGGTTCCCAAACTACTGAGATCTGCGGACCCCTTCAAAAATGGGAAAAAAAAAAAAAGTTAGCGGACTGTGTGTGTGCGCGCGCGCATATGTACGAACACTGGGTTTTTGAAAAGAAAATTTAAAGTTTTATGTTTAAAACAACTCAACTTTATTCTTATTTTTACATAAATATATAATAATAACCTTATTTATCATCAATTTGCTATACATAGAAGGAATAATTTGACCAGTTCCAGAGGATCGTTTCGCGGACCACCTGGAACTGGTCTACGGACCTCCAGGGTCCGCCGACCCCAGTTTGGGAACCGCTGTTCTAGAACGTTTCGGAATATTCTTGAACGTTGCAGAAAGCTCACAAATGCTTTGGAAATTTGACATGTTCTAGAAAAAAATATATATAAAATCAATGGAAAAGATGATTAAACCAACAAGTCTTTGTTTTTGGTCAGTAACCTACGATATTTGAAAACTGAGGGTGGTGAGAACTTTTTAAGGACATATCTCAGTTTTTGCACATATTTCTTACGGAAATCTGTCAAAATTATTTCAGGGAGGACATTGATGCCGATTCAAATACTATCATACTTTAACATACTAATTAAAATATAAGTGTAGTTAACTTGGCTTGGTACAAGTAGAAGGCTCACAATACTATTGGTGCGTATATCTAAAAAAAATGTACTGACAAATTCACATGTTATTGCCTAATTTTAATGGCAATTACAATTATTCGTAAATTCCTTTGAAATTCACAATATTTGGTGTATGGAAAAAAGGACAGCAAGGATGAAGTAAAAGACGAAAGCCATTATTCTCTTGTTAATGTTCTATCAAAAGATTATTTTACCAAAAATGCAAATACTTGAATAAGGAACTTCTAGTTGACTCTCTCCATTAATCATGAGAATTCCCGTACACAACGTCATCTATGGATTTGTACTGCATGAAGAAATGTCCGGACTGTTTGTTCTGTATTACAGATTTCACTCAATTATGACAGTTACCTAGAAATGTACCAAGCGGTTTTATTCTACCAGAGAGTACAGAAATTGCAATAGTAATCTCTCAAAGAGTATGCAGACCGTTTTATAAAACGACTAAGATTTTCTTTACCGCTTCCATGAATTGAATAAAACATAATAATGAGGTTAAATGTCAGTACTTGCTGTTTTTCTCTGCTCTGATTCTGCAATCTTGCTTATCAATTTATCCATGTAGAATTGTGAATATTATTATCTCCAATAGGTACCTGCATCTGTTGCTCAATATGCACAGTCATCAATAGTTCTTTCTATATTATGTCAGAATATCATTCCTCAGCACCAAGTTTTCATCTCCAAGACGTCTCTCATGACAGCATCTTTCTAGAAGTATGATTAAGTTATCCGCAGTATTATTTTTATTTATTACCTACCAGACAACATCTTTGGTAAAACTTCATTTTTAACCATCCTCTAGGGTGAGAAACTACTTTGTGCTACTTTTGTACATCTCATATTCACTTGTAGTTTATAGGAAATATTCTGAATCTGTTGAACTACAGGTTATAACCCTGTATAACTACAATACTAACGTTATATATTTTTTTTTTTTTTTCAAGAATAACAATTGCATGCTGGTATTATTGATATGATGGACAGAAACACAGGCATGTTTCTAATTAAACTATTTTCATATACATTGAAAGTTTTAGTTGTAACTCTTTTTGCTAGTACCAGTTAAAGTTACATTACGGTCCACGAGAGACTCATCTTTTTTTCTGGATGGTTTGTTGAAAAGGATGCTGTAATGGGATAGTTGTGAGTGACCTTGATTTCAAGACAGAATATAAATTAGTCTATAAAGAAGTTATTCATGGAGTTAAGCCAGAAAGGAAAGATGTACACGTTCTTTCGCTAAAAAAGTAAATAATTATTGCGCTCTGATTTGAAGTTCCTCAGTAGTGTAGACAGGTCGCTAGGACATCCAATGGAATTTTGTCATTGATGTACAGCAACTCTGGTAGTAGACACAAAGAGGTGATTATTCCTTTGTACAAGATCATCTACTGCGCACTGATTCCAAGGTGGGCACTTCCAGCCAGTGGCGGACTGGCTGGAATAACATTAGACAATGTGTTAAAAATGTTAATGACCTTTTAGTAGCTTGAAAATATAATAGAAGTTCCAATATTATTACTGTATGCAACTAAAATTTACGTTGTACTACTATTTTAATAAAAAAAATTAATAAAATAATTTTTATTAAAGGGTGGGCCCCTTTGTCTCCTGGCAACCAATATTTTTAGACCCAGTCCACCACTGCTTCCAGCACATTTTGATAATATTCTGTATTCGTTTTAATAAATTATTAGTACTCAAAAATTGCATTTTATTGTAATTTGTATGAAGTAATAGTTCGGTCAAATCTTGAGTATAGCATGCAAGTCTGAAAACCTTATTTTTGGAAGAATTTGGACCTATTTAAAGTTGTATAGAGAAGCGAAACAGGATTAGTTATGGAAACAAAGGGAGGGCATTCTTAAAAAGAGCGAGATCGAGTTACAATGTTTGGAAACCAGACGTCTGCATAATTCAACCTTATTGAGCTATTTAAGAATTTAAAAGGGTTACGAAAACTAAATACTGTGGATACTCTTAACAAGCATATATGACTCATCAACCGGTGCAATATCACCACTTTGCTTACTGGTGTCTTGAAATGGCGGAACCCATGTTTAGTCTCCAGAGTAAAGCTCCGGAAACGCCTCCCCATCATCTCTTCCATCCAACTCAGAATGATTGATGTCTTTTGAGGTTATGATGGGCATCATGGTGAAATCCAATCTTCCTTACATTTCGAGGGTACAGCTCTAAAACGGTGTTCGCTGGCCAGTCCACCGGACTGAACCTATTGGTAACTCTAGGAGGCTTCCATATCAGTTGGAGTATAATCTCGCTGCCTCTATTCTGCCAGATAGTGACTGAACGAAGTTTGCATGTGGGGAGAATTGTCGAGGCCAGGTTATCTCAAGGAGCTAGGTGTATTCTTGCCATGTGTACTTCATATCCAAACATTTCGTTGCTTCGTACAACATGTCCTCCCCACTTTTTCTTACTACTGATTACATCATGAATAGTCAAACTAATAGAACAAACTTATCTGCGAAAACCTTGTCCATTTCACAAATATACGTGGTCCCATTGATTCCAATCTCAATGATGACCATGTCCACTTAGTCTGCTTTACCCCACGTTCTATTTCTGACAGAATACCAATTATCGGTTGATTAAAACACAGCTCATCTCAATTATCCTAATTATTCACTGTATGATTCCTTTCGTTTTAAAGGTGGTACTTATACATAAATCCTATCTTGTGTATATGATATTCCCTGTCAGACTTAGTTATTTGGAAAATCCCCTCTTTTCGATCTTCTCTGGCTTAAAATATATCTACCACATTCTGTCAAATTCATTCCTTGCGTATATTGCTCTCCCAACTCCACTAATCACTTGGAACTATTTGAAGTGTTGGTCAAGACATCAAAGGCGGATATTGTTGGGATATCAAAGACGTGATGTCACACAGATATTAGGAATGCAGAATTGGAATTTGGGAAGTACAATGTGTACAGAAAGGATAGGAAGGGAAGAGGTGTTATGCTGTTAAATAAGAAAAACATAAAATCAAAAGAAGTGCATCCAGTTGATAGAGATGAACAGTGCACTGTTGAGTTAGTTTGGTGTGACATAAGCACTGCGAAAGCAAAAATAAGAGTAGGAGTGTGTTATAGACCTAATGACTCGAATGAGTACAATGAACAATTGTACAGAGAAATAGAGTGGGCTAGTAAATCATAATGTCTTATAATGGGGGACTTGAACTTCCCATTCAGATATTGACTTGAACTTGTGGTTTGGTCACTCGCACACTAGTAAGACATGGAGATTTATTGGATGATGGTTTTCTGCAGCAGCATGTTCGAGAGGCAACCCGAGAGGGTAATACTCTTGATCTGGTTATCAGCAGTGATCATTCGTGTATTAAGAATTTGCAGATAAAGGAACCACTAGGTGACAGTGATCACAGTGTACTGATGTTGGATTTACTTAAAGATATAATTACCATCAGGGGTAAAGGAAAGGGTTTTTGCTTCCGTAAAGGTGACCGTTTTTTTTTTTTTTTTTTTTTGGGAGTATTAGCAACTAAGGCCATATTGCTCCGGTAATATGCGGTGGTCATTCCCTGACCTTTCCGCATCCTCCGTATTTGGTGGTGACGGGCTCGACCGTAAAGGTGACTACAGTAGTCTCACACAGTTTTTAAATTCTGTACAGTGGGATCAACTGATGATATTACCAACAGCAAATTCTAAGTGGGAAGCATTCAAGGAATTAATCGTGGAAGCTACTAAAAGTTTCATACCTATTAAGAAATATTGTTCAAGGTTTAGGCCTAAATGGTTGAACTAATGAGACTCGTCGCAGAGAAGAAAAATGCATGGGATGCATATAAATTATAAGGCGACACAGAAGCCTATGGCAGATATAACCTAGTCTGTAAACAAGTCACAAAGGAGGTTAGGAGGCAGATTACGAGAAATCTTTCGCAAAGGATGCTAAGAAAAACAGCAAGGATTTCTTTACTTATATAAACTCTAAAATGAAGGGGATGAATCTGATTGGTCCACTTGGTATCGATGGTTCGACTGTTGATTATCCTGCTCAGATAGCAAACAAACTGAATGAGTATTTTACATCTACATTCACACATGAGGAGTTAAAGTTTGAAAATGCCAGCAAGTTATCAAATTGTAGCAGGATACTTAATAATTTTGTAGTAACTGACAGCAAAGTGGAAGAAAAATTGTTGAAGTTAAACATAAGAAAGGCACCTGGGGTGGATGGGAGTATTCCAGTTATATTAAAGCAGGCGGCAAAGCAACTAAGTAAACCCTTAGCCATAATTATGAGAGCATCCTGGGACTCAGGGGAGATGTGCAAATACGGACTGGAGATGTGCAAATATATCCCCAATTCACAAAGGGGGATCGAAGAGTGACACAAGTAATTACAGGTCAGTTAGTTTAACTTCTGTTCCAGGTAAAATAATGGAGTCGCTGGTTAAAGATGCATTGCAGGATCATCTGGACAAGACTGCAGCAATAATTCAGACACAGCATGGGTTTGTTAAGAGAAAGTCTTGTCTGACAAATTTGATTGGATATTATGATGTGGTTACAAAGGAACTGGATGCAAAAAATAATTTTGATATCAGATACTTGGATTTCAGGAAAGCTTTTGACACGGTTGCGCATGGAAAATTGGAGCAGAATGGTATTAAGGGTAAGTTGCTACAATAGATAAAAGGATGGTTGAGTAGGAGAAGACAGAGGGTGGTAATCAATGGGTGCTGCTCTTCGTAGACTAATGTTATTAGTGGAGTCCCACAGGGTTGTTCGGTGTTGGATCCACTGTTGTTTTGTATATTTATCAATGGTATTGATGAAGGTATATCAGTCTTAGTGTCGACGTTTGCAGATGATACAAAGGTTGGCAATGTTGTTAATGACAGTAACGGCAGTGTGCTACTGCAACAGGATCTAGAAAATTTGGGTAGATGGGCTGAGAAGTGGTAACTGAAGTTCAACATTGACAAATGCAAAGTACTGCATATGGGTAGAAGTAACCCCAGAGAAACGTACCAACTGTGTGGCACTACACTTAAGGTGGTAGAAAATTAAAAAGTCCTGGGAGTAATTGTGCAGTCAGATATGAAGTTTTCTGAGCAATGCAGAGAGAGAGAGGCTGCCAGGGCAGGTCATGGGGTTTTGTCAATGATATGCATGAATTTTGCTAGCAGGGAAAAGGTGGTTGTCCCTCTGTATAAGGCAATGGTCAGGCCACGCCTTGAGTACTGCGTACAGGTCTGGAGGCCTCATTTTAGGAAGGATGTAGATTTGCTTGAGCGTGTACAGAGAAGGGCAACAAGATTGGTGAGGGGAATGAAGAGATCCTCTTACCAAGAGAGGCTTAAATTCTGCAAATTGCAGCCGCTGGAGACTAGGCACCTGGGAAGTGATCTGATTGAGATGTATAAGGCTTTGAATGGGTTGAGCACGCTGAATTCTGATGAGATTCTTCCACTTGTTCAGATTACGAACCTAAGGGGACATAAATTCAAACTGAGGAAAGACAGATGTAGAACAGATGTGCAGAAATTTGCCTTTAGCCAGCGGGTGGTTAATTGCTGGAACAAACTTCCATCTGTCGTTGTAGAAGTTGATAGGTTAAATAAATTTAAGGAGGAACTGAACAAACATTTAGAGGGAATTGTTTTGTAATTTTTTTTTTTTTTTGGCTGATGCTACATAAGCTCATACACTCGCTTTCTTTCATCACATGTCACTACTACTACCTCTCTTTGAAACTTGACTTTCTCAACAATGAAGTAATTATCCTTGGTGATTTTTTCGTGGCCATTCTCTACCTCGTGTTGTTTGACATTACAAGAATGCAAAAGAAAATGATCTGCGAGATTTATTTTCTACTTTCCTTTGGTCGGATTACTTCAACGTTTGCTCAGATCTTGTCAGTGAAATTATTCTAGTAGGGACGAAATACTTTATTCAACACTCCACCTTAATTTTGTCCTCTTTCTAAACCTTGGTTTTCCAATAAATGTGCGAAGGCTGTTCAAACTAAGAATGTTGCATATCGTAATTGGCTTGCATACAAATTTCCAGGTTCATTTTCTGCCTACACAAAAGCTCACAATAACCGTAAAGCAATTATTAATCAGTCCAAACTAGATTTTTAAACAGGCTAAGAGTAGAAAATTTGCTTTTTTTTTTCTTTTTTTCCCCACAACTGTTAGTCGAGCATTCTGGTCTCTTGCCAAAGCCATTGCCCGCAACTTTTGCCCATCTCTATTCACACCTCTGAGAACCGGACGGTTCTACTGCCACCTCAAATAAAGATAAAGCTGACCTGCTAGCATCCTACTCTTCTTCTAACTCATGTGTCGTTGATCTTGGTACAGCACCTTCTACCATTCCCAGTACATTCCATTCAATACCTCTTGTGGTCTTCCATCAAGAGGATGTCAGACGAATTTTGAACAGTCTTGATGTCAAGAAAGCGCCAGGTGCTGACGGTATTTCTCCACATGTTCTCAAAACCTGTGCCCCTGAGCTTACTCCTGTTCTGTGTCCCCTCTTACACTAATATAATATTCAGTTAGTGTTTCCCCTTCTGCTCATATCCAGCCAGTTCCTAAAAAGGGTGACAAATCCCTGCCATCTAATTGCACCATTGAATTTTATTTCTACTCTTTCTAAAGTAATGAATGAAGAAATCTATTAACTGTCAACTCCTAAACTATCTAGAAACCTTCCATCTGATCAATTATCGCCAGTATTGATCTGCTGATGATTACTGGCTTACGTTACCCAACCACAGAAAAATTAAATGGAAAAGTTTGGTGAAACTCAAGCAGTTGCTCTTGACATTTCAATGGCTTTTGATCGTGTTTGGGATAAAGGACTTTTAAATAAGCTTCAATATTACGGTTTACCGACTGTTTTTTTTTTGTAACTGGGTATCCAGTTTTCTCTCTGACCGCTCACTGAGATAATGGTAGACTCTCTTCTAACTTCTCCACCTAATGCAGGTGTTCCTCAAGGTTCAATTCTTTCTCCCACTCCTTTCCTCTTGTATATTAATGACCTTCTTCGATTTACTGGAAATCCTATCCATAGTTTTATTGATGATATCACATTGCATTCCACCTTCCAGTTTGAGAAATCTTGCCCTGCACAAACAGCTTCAATTTCTCAAATATCCACTAACAAATCCTAAAATGCTGATCTCGGTAAGTCTCCAGTGAGGCAAAATAACTTAGTACATTTAAATCATTATAAAACTCAAGCCAGTCTTATATCTCGCAAAAGAGATTCTTCTGCTCCTATCCTTATCTTCGATGACACTCAAAATTATAGACAGGACCATGTATTTCTATTAGGGATTACCTAAACTTTTAATCTCTCCTGGCATAAACACATCACAAAGTTTCCTCTACATCTAAAAAACTGGGTTTTAATTTTTGCTCTCGGCGTTGCTTTTCTTCCAGACAGCTACCCACTCTGTACAAATTTCAAATACGCCCTATCAAGGAATATTGTTCCCACATCTGGGGCGGTTGCCCCAAAACCACTCTCGCACTTCTAGATTCCATTCAAAAGAGGCAGTTAGGTTAATTAATGACCTATCTCTAACAAATTCTCACCACTCCCTGTCTCATAGACGTTCTGTTTTTGCTCCATTCCTTTTCTATAGATACTTCCATGGGCACTGTTCCTCTGAATTGGTTTCTATAATTCCTGCTCTTCCCTACCAAACCAGTCCGAAAACGTGCCGCGACCAGTCAACATCCTTTTACCGTCTAACCTCAAACTCATAGAACCAACTTTTATTCTACCTCGTTTATTTCTTCAACTTACTTATGAAAGGAGTTTGTTCCAAAAAACGGATTTCCCAAAAATTACGATCTACATAAATTGATGTCTAATGTCAATAAGTACCTTATTTCATCTTTTAGACCTTCAACTCATGCACGGTAATAAGTTCTATAAGTTCTAATACCTCTCGTGCTTGGGATTGTCATAAAAAAGTATAATATTTAAACATATATATAAATAACTTCTCATTTTGTTTGTTTATTTCTATTTCAAATTCAGCACCTGCCTTCTCCGAATCGCTCAGGGTTGGTTTGCCTCTTGTGGGGAGAAACAAAAAAAAAAAAAAAAAAACGGGAATAACTCAAGCGGAACTCCACATCTCGGCTAGAGACGCACTAACTGAAACTACGACGAAACCGTACATGTGGGGCAATAAGTGGCTTTCATTCAAAATATTTCATATTTAGAAATTCTGGTAATCACATTTAAATAAACATTTACTTTCTACACAGATCTGCCACTGCTATTAACAATATAGAAGAGATCTTGCATGTTTTCTTCATAGAAACTTTAACGCAGTTTTATTTTTCCAAAGATACGCAATTTTAAAGTTTTGTTCTAATGAACCACTTGACAACTTTTACAGATTAATTGGAATAAACGTTATTACACCATTTAAACGTGTTCTGCTTTTAATATAATCACTAAAAGCAATACAATATTTATAGCACAGATGGATATTATTTATCAGCATCAGATGAATCTGAACTGTTGCTTCCAACTCTTCCGTTTCTTATTTCCAAGAGTTGGAAATATTTATTTTCATCGTTTATTTGCTCATATAGCGTCCATACTACCAGTATGGACGCAATAGCGTCCATACTGGTAGTATGGACGCTATTGCGTCCATACTACCAGTTTCCGGTGTGGTTAACTCGTCTATTAACGATGCACTTCTCTGTTGTACTTCAGAAGTGAAAGTTGCATTAGCCAGTACTGTTCTGTGTAATAATAAATAGTAACGTCGCTACCTGATTGCACACACGGAATAGTTTACATTCAAGGTGAAATGATTTTTTTAGTGATTTCAGGTGGGAGATGATGAGCAGAACTTCATATTTTGTTTAATTATAATGAATACTTCATAAAACTTAAGTGCCATACATCAGGTAAAGTGGCACTCATGAGCCCTCCTACCAGTTAAGCAGACGCGAGAAATCGAGTTGTAATACTGTCTTATCGCTATTTTACCCATCCCATTTCCTCTATCTTTTTGATAATGAATTTTCTCCTGAATTTCCATTTTTTTCCCTAGTCACGAATATACAAATAAACTATTGCATTGCTTACATAGTAAGGAAACTCGTTGAAACATGCTTGAAGACATGTGGTTTTAGTAACAAATATTTATTGTAAGGTTATAACATCCAGTGGCTTACAGGATTATATTTATTGGGTTATGACACCCAGTGGCTTCTCTAATACTTCCAACCCACCAATCGTGCAATCTTCCATTGGACTCATTCATATTCAAATTACAGTACATCTAGGCTTGTCTAATAAGAGAGTGAGAGATCTCCTGGGAGGGGCGTCCTTCCATTCATGTTCCATCCTTCTTGACGATTCATTCTCTGGGAATTCAACCTATAAGAAAATTTTCACTATTTCTCGGACAGAAAAATATTCAGGCAATTGCTGGTTGAAGCAAAATGATTAAAAGACTCCAACCTGGGGTACTTCCCATAGAAACATCTAATTAAATACATTCAAAACAGTTATTTGAAACATACGACTTTTTCTGGCCTTCCTGCACTCCTCACGCTAGCTACCCTAAACACTTCCAAGGGAGTAATAACGAAGTGGGATTTATTAACCATTTCAGAAGAAGAATAGTACAATAGTTGAGAGACCAATGAGTTGTACTGTACAGGCAAAAAAAAAAAAAAAAGACGGCAATCTTATTCCTACACCGAGCGTCATACTCAACTTTCAGCACCCCAAGTCTATCAGAAACAGTTAAAGCAGAATACTTATGCTGAAAACATCTGTATATAGCAAATCCAATCGGTGTTATAAATGCCAAAAATACGGCTATTCGCAAGAAACATGCCGAGGCGACACAATATGGTCTCATTGTGGATCCAAAGAACATAACCAAGCAGAGACTGTACTGCCACTTCCCCTATCTGTCTCAATTGTAAAGGAAATCATCCGGCCTTCTCTAAGACGAATGAATTATTGAAACTGGGTAAAAAAAAAAATCCAAAAATACAAAGTGAAAAACAAAGTAACATATCTTGAAGGGAAAAAAATATTTCAGTTTCTCCTAATGTTTCTGCTGCTACGTGGACCTGATCAATACTCTCTTCCACCAAGCAAGTTATTTCTTCAAACGCAGTTCATGAGCAAACACCCCGATAACTACAGCACCTGACAAAGAGCTAATATTACAAAGTTGATTCCTAATATCAGCAATCGACTAAAAAAAAGCACGCTGTCACAAATGACAAGAAACAATCACATTCCACCAATACAGAAAGAGATAACCAAACAGATCAAAATGATACACTATTGATGCTCCTGCGTAGAAAAAACACAGCTCAGTATTAAACATATTTTAATCACTTGTCCATGATTCTTAAATGAAAGAACTTACATCTTTAAAACACTTTCCAATTTACAGAATCTTAAATAATAGAACACAAGCTCAGAGATAGAATAAATGTCGATGAACTTTTCCTTTTCCTTCAGCGAATTCAGCTGTACTCCTGCATCTGATCTGCTCTGATGTACAGAATAAGCTTTCAAAAAATGAACTATAAAAAGACACATTTCAGCCTTAGTTGCCCTTGTGCCATTAATATCTCACAATAACAACATTATCTGCTCATCAGGCTAAAAAAACATCTTGGAGGTTAACGGTTTCGATTCAAGATGTTCAAGAGGTAGTGAAAACATCAGTTAGGTAGTAGACGCAGCTTTAAAAAACAATGCATAGAAAGTTTGATTGTATGCAATGATAAACATAAATTGAGCAATTATTTGGAAAAGTAGTTGATATTTCCATCATCTGTACACCGTGTTCTGTTTCATACGATAAATCAGTATGTCAGTAAAAGTTATAAACATTCATTTTTGTACACCCTCTTACTAAGAAGGCTGCTGTAACACGACGTGTCCTCCATGTGTATAAAATGTTCAGTGAATACGGGACCATGGGTACAAGAAAAGCCCAATAGGTACAAAGTGCTACTTGGTTTTACGTTCGTCTTTTTTACATAGAATCTTAGATAAGCCTCTGCCTTACAGGAATTTTAGGCAAAGCGGATCACTTAAAAGGTTTCTCTACTCGTTCCTCTCCTAGTTATTGTAATAGGAACATTTTTGAATGAAATTATTATTTATAGTTCAGTAAAAATATAAGTAATGAAAATGGGAATCGCTTGACGAATTCTTTCTTTTTATAAGATCATAAAAGGCATACCAATTATTCGCTTTGTCCTGAACTAGAGTCAGAGTGAATAAAAGTGAGAACTGTGAAAATTTAGGCCTATTTCATTGTAAAAGAATATGGCCAAATTACAATTGTAGTATCATTCCTCTCCTTCCATAGCGAAGATTTCTTAAAACAAATTCATTAGTTCTAGATGAATTCCAAATATGGAATAAATATAAATATGAATAAACAAGGAACAATCAACTCTAATGCTAAATTAAGAAAAATCTTTCTTAATGAAAAAAAAAATGTAAATTTTGCTGTTAAAATATAACCTCTTATGATGATTATGCATCATACAAAGGATTCGAAATATCGTAAATGAATATATCAAATCCTTTGTATATTGCACAATTGTTTGCGTTGCCTCAACCAGAAAAAAATTCAAAGTCATTAGCAAAAAGAAAGAGAACAAACCAATTTTAAAAAAAGCAAATGACATTTTAAAATGACTCAAATTACTATCTATTGGAATTCGAATCGTATTAGGATAATTTAACATATTTTAGCTAAGATGCATGAAAAATTCCACTTACAATTATTAACACGTAATGCATATTTAAGACAGATCTGTTATCTATAATAATTTTTGTTAAAAAGCTGGATTATTCGCCTCGCCTTCCTCCTACATATATATTTGACAAAATATTGCTAACTGGATCCTTGTTAAAAGTAGACCAACGCTCTGTTCGAAAGAGAACACAATATGGACAAGACGAAAAGCAGGGTGAGAAAACCAAATGTTGACTTCAAGACCATCTATTTGTACATATGTATAGTATAGGGTGATTCAAATGGTACTTCCAATTAGTGAAAATGTGATATATTGCAAAGTCTAGATCAGATGCTTAAAATCTCCACACCAAACGTATGTCAACGGCATTTTTTATCAACAGTACAACTTGTAGCGTCATGTCAACCGCAATTTTACGTGATTTCTGAAAATGTGGGTACCGCACAACTTATATTCAAGTTATTCACACACGAAAGTATTCCTAAACGTTTCCCCTTACTTAGCTTTCAAGGGTTCAATATCAAATACATGCCGACATTCCCGTAAAGTGTAATTGCCTACCATCCTTCTGAAAGCACATCTGTATCCAGAAATATTATTATTGCAGAAATTTAACATTTAAATGATAACCTTGCTCTGTGACAGTACCATTGGGAATATAAGGCTCCGTTATCCTAAGGGGAGAGGCCCATCCGCACAGCCAGGTCAATGTCTTTTTTAAAAAAAAAAAAGTGTGGGTTTCCATTAACCCGATAATCACAGTTCTAACGATTAGGATGCAAATTTAGTTTTATTGTCGCTTAAACTTTTCTGGCCATACTTCCAGAACCACTTTAAGATGTTTTTCTACTTAAATATTAGTTGCTAATCTTCCATGTCAATTAGGAAATGATTGATATGATATGTACATGAATATTAAACAGACATCTTAGATACAGAATATAAATACTGTATTTTAATAAATATTAACCATAGTATTTTAAGGAGTGTATACATGTATACTTAAATAGTATACTTAAATGTTTCGACTCTTCCTGTATTATTATTGTTGTTTTTATATTATTTTTCCGTGGTGAGGTTTCCGCCACGTGGCGGGTACTGGTGCCAAGTGCGTGCACAGGGTGCTTGTTGTGTCTGGTGTTACTGTTGGTCGAGGAACTCTCTGACTATCCTACAGGTGGTCAAGGATTGCGACTTTCTGAAATTGCTTGTATATATTCTCTGTGAGACCTATTGCTGCTAGGCTGTTATGTAGGATTATTGGCATCATACCGTACCAGATCGATGGTCGTTACTAGTTGCATATGCCACATCTATTTGATCTCCTGTCTTAGGTCCGTGTACTTCCTGATTTTTATCTCATGCGTTTTCTGGAGGTTGCCCGTGTTGGGTACCGCTATGTCCATCAGATAGGTAGCCTTTCCTTCTTGTCGACAAGGGTTATGTCCGGTCTGTTGTGTGGGATTGTCTTATCTGTTATTATAGCGCGGTCCTAGTACAGCTTGTGAGTTGGGAACTCTAGTACCGCCTGTGGTTCGTACTTGTAATACGGTACACTTTCTTTGATCAACTAGTATTTCCTGGCTAGCTTTTGATGTATTATCCTGGCTATCTGATCATGTCTACGAGTGTACCCAGTCTGGGTGATATTATTATTATTATTATTATTATTTTGTAAATATGATTTTAAAGAAGTCATTAATTGATAGCGGGGGAGCGTTGTCTTTCGTCGTAGGCATCACGAAATGAACAATTTTCCCTCGTAATACAATAGAATGACAAATTTGCGGATTTTCACGCCTTTCACATAACGAAAACATCAGTCTCTCTCATATAACGAAAGAGTATGTACACTTTTATAAAATTCGTATTTAATAAGAAGCATCATTGCCCTGTTTGCTATGTGATGATTTTTAATCAAATAATAGTTTTTGGATTCTTTAAGGGCAGAGCACGACATTATATCTACAGAAAAGGGAAGTCAGAAAGAAGAGAACCACATACGAGCGTGTAAAATAAAGATTTTTATTATAAAGCAAGAAACAAAAGAAATCTGTACTACCTCAAAATCTTTATTCTCCTTGCAATTTGAAATCTATTTAAAAAAAAATAAAAAGGAAGGACATGCATTGGACGGTCTCTAGAAGCTTTTATTATATACAGTATGTCATTTTTCTGTATGAGATTCTGTCAGACAACCTTTTCTGTGCGGGATGTTATTTTTCTTTCTCACAAGTTTTACTATCGAGAGAAAAGTTTTAATTAAGTGGGTGTCCTTTAACAAAGGCTGAACGACTACAGTACTATCTCATTAATGAAAATAATACAGTTTTGGATGTTTCTACATCTTTGAAATTGAAGAAAATCCTGCTGGAATGTCAAGCAGTGTCCAGTGAACAACGGAATTTCGTTACCGTCATGATCATATGATTTCGCAAATACTTTTTTTTATCCAAAATGCCTTCTACTAAGACCATCATGATTGAGGCAGGATGGTGATTGATTTTCTCCACTTTTTAGATGACGCAAGCAAGACACTGATATCTATACGAAGAAACTCGATCATTGTTTAAGTTGCTCTTCAATGAAGGTGTTTTACATCCAAAGTAAGGATGTTCCGTGCTTGATGTCTGTATGTCGGAGAGGATGTTATTTCTTTAGGGACTTCTGGCTTCTTAAATATAAAAAGCGCATAGCTTACATTCTTTTACTGGCCGTCATTCTTAGGCCTGATTTAATCAGCAGATTCTTTTCAAGTGGATTTTGCTGAGCGGTGTTCGTTTATCGGTTTAACAGGTGTGGAGTCGCATAATACATGAAAGATCTTTCACTGTCTTATATTATTATTAAAATCCCTTATTGCATGTTTCTCTCTTTACAAAAACTGTGGAGTCCTTGTAAGAGAAACAATGCAACAGTACCCATCACAGCCCGAAAAGTCGCGACAGGGGTTAACACAAATAATTATATAATTATATAACACAAATAATTAATACCATCCTAATTATATTATATAATTAGGATGGTATTATGTATAGAACATGTACGTTCACTAAAATTCTGTACTTTCTTCACAAGTGATGTACCAAGTTACCGTCAGAAAATGAGCTTCAGTGCAGTGGTGTCTTAAGGATAAGAGTTCCTCATTAGGTTGAGTTCATCGAGGATCCTTTTTCGATAACTTGGCTCTTTGGAGAATCTGACGAAATCGCAGTTCATTGGTCGGACCAGGCTAAGCAACTGAGTCGGGATAAACCTGTCTGTGGATGTGCAGTCGGTGTTTATTGTGACACATGGACGGGATAGCCCTTAGGCCACAGATGGGGATCCTCCAGTGGCAAAAGTCCCACACCTGGGGAATGTCGGTCGTACCAGCAAGAAGTTTAACAGTAGCTGGTGGCCTGATGTCTCTTATTCTCGTTGGAAATCTGGAAATGCTGATTGCAGTTGCGAGATCGGTGGTGCTAGACTAGGTCGGACCCGGTGCTTGTCTGCAGTCCATCTCAGCAGCCATAATTCCTGGGCAAACAATCGCTTCAGAGGGGAGGAATATCCATACAACTTCGCCCCATAAAGAATGGAGAAGTAAACGTGGTGTTTATGTAGCGCAACGCTTTTTTATGCAAAGGACATCAACATGCAACAGATGCTGCTTTCCATTCCATTTCAACTTCTGCATTCTTGCTGTGATGAGATCAAGGTGATTACCGAATGTAAGTTTCCTATCAGAAACAACTCCGAAATCAGTGTGCTGTTCGGCCAGGGAGATGCCATCCAGAGTTGAATGGATCTGAGTTTGTCATCGTCTCAGGGAGAACACTACTGTAGTGGATTTAGGATTTATTTTCATTCCATAATTGGCAATGTATTTCGACTGGCAGAGCTGGTGGTTAATTAGCTAGGTTATAAATTTAGGATCATCATGTGCCTGAATGGTTGTCAATAGCTTGATATCACAGCATAGATTATGAAGTTTGGCTTTCTTTTAAGGAATGGCAGCACACAGCGGTAAAAAGTAATCCTGACAGCAAATCACCTTGAGGGACCGTTACTGTTATATGTCTGGATAACGTACTTTGACCCAATTGCAGGTGTAGCACTTTTTGTTTTGTTAATGGGGATTTTATGAATTTTATTTGGATGTTGATAGAATCAAAGGCAGCACTGATATCAAGATAGCTTATGCTAGGCTAGTCCAGCATAAAGGCAGACAGGAAGGCATTAGTTGTAGTCAGCACATTAGTAATTGTGGATCGATCCTTTGCTGCATAATGGATCTGTGGTGGGGAAGTATGTGGATTGTAAGAGTTGGAAGAAGAGCTTTTTCAAGTACCTTTGGAAGGATATATGTAGTTGTCAATGGCCGCATCTGCAAAACACGTGGAAAATTGAGCCTTAGAGACAGATCTGACAGTATATTCTGTCCGCATAATAGGAAATATGCCTTGGTTGAAGGTAGTATTGTAGTTGCAGATATTATAGGGGATCTATAATGTCTGGATTAGAGCCCTCACCATGAAATGAAGGATACCATCAGAAGCCATTGTTCCATTGGCACAGATGAAATTGATAGTAGTGATGACCATATGCCTAATTAGCTGAAATTTTTTAAGAAAGTCAAACCTGATCTTCATACAGAGAAAGAAAGTAGTGTGTCATGGATGTACTGTTTGACTGCACCCGATCTTTTCCGATTAAAACTGACACGTGCTTTTGAAAAGACAGTTCTTTTTCGTACGTGGCATGATTCTTTCTACGCTTTGTGCCTTGGATATCAAGATAGAGTAGAGTGAATCACACAAAGAAATAAGCCACGTCCAAGCCTGTTTGCATTCGCATAGTCGGCTGTACGTTCACTTATTTAACAGTATTTATGACTTGCATAAGTAAAATACAAGTACACACCACTAAAGATTCATCTCTTTTGTAGATGTTACGAATTAAAGCTACAAGACTATAATGAACAATTAAAAGTCTAATTAATTAATTTTTACTGCTTTTCTTTCTTATTTGCAGAAGAGACTGTTGTCGAGATTCATATTTTTCTAGTTTACTTTTTTTCTGTTTTTGCTAAAGAAAACACCATCTCATTAACCGAAGAATTCCAAGTATTCACATAAAAGACATTAGTTATACGTTAGTATTTAAGTAAGACCACAAAAAACATAAATTAAAAGAATGAGTCGTTCAATCCCTAATAGCTTCCACTTGAACGTTACTGCAGT
This sequence comes from Mastigoproctus giganteus, assembly GCF_048544385.1. NCBI lineage: Eukaryota > Metazoa > Arthropoda > Arachnida > Uropygi > Thelyphonidae > Mastigoproctus > Mastigoproctus giganteus. The sequence goes on from NC_143586.1 coordinate 61,744,501, forward strand.
ACAATTCATCGAACGCCTGACGGCAAATATTGTATTTCCCCTCTTCCCCTCAACGTTACTGTTCCTGTATTTTTTTTTATGACCTAACGTAGAGCTATGTTAATACACTAGTCTTTTAAAAATCGGAACTCGTCGACAAAATATAAACCTATAAGCTTCTTTCGTTGGAGATTTTAATTCCAACAAACCTTTACTAAGAGCAAATATTCACTCAGGAAAGGGAGGATACGCCTGACAACAATATGAGCTGTTGCTAGGCAACACCATCACACATGGGTAAGTGCGTTGCTTATGTTGTGAACTGGAAAGGAAACAATATTCAAATTTTATTGAACACACTGAAACAAGTTCACTGTGAAGTAAATTTGGTTGATTATTAAGCCAACAATCAGCTGCTGAAAGTACCCAACCTCTCACTCATACACGCAAGTGCAAAATATGAAGTGTAATGCGAATGTTACAAGCTACAATATGTGTTCGAATTCACCGCTTCACTCGAATGTACTGCACACAATCGAAAATATTAGGATATCTCCCATGACTGACTCGCAATTGTACAAATTTAAATTATATTGCTGCAGTTTAAACTATTTTTTGAAGATTTAGAAGATCTGAAACAAAACTTACAACGCGTGTTTCGCAGTATAATTGGAGCAGCACGTCAATTAGTTGAACCTAATGGGGTTGATGCACTCGACCCTATTGTGATCCAGGATCTTTGATGTGCTTCGCCTACACTTTCTTTCCAATTAATGGCTAATCACCCTATATGCGGTGGTTCCACTCTTGTGAGTTGGGGGTCAAGGAAGTTCAAGTGCAAAGATCGTAACCATCAAAAGATTACAGAGGAGAAACCAACGCTTTCTCTAAGGTTTGCGATATTTATTTTCTGTTTCTATCACAAAAGTTCTACTTTTATCAGAAAAAAAAAAAACATAGGATGCAGTGCACCGAGTTTTCAAATATTGAATACCACAGTTCTAAGTGACATGAATTCTCCCATGATGTAATATAGCCATAACGTTTTGTTAAATTGAGACATTTGTCTGCTTTAACTTAAATATATTTGAATATTATTCAAAATCCTTTCACGTTGACGTGTATAATTTAAAATCATTAACTTGGATAGCTTATTATGCTTTGTAATAATTAATATTTAATCTTTTCATATAATTCTTAGGTTTTTCTATTTATCAACAAATAACAATCTTCACTTTAGAAGATCAAGTTTTAAATATGTGATGGAATTCTGTTCACATCGATTAGCTAGGAACTTGATGCGAGGATAATTTCAACATAACGTTTAAGTTTTAGAAAGGCTTTTTAGTACAGACAGATATTCATATAGAACTGCGTCGAAAACTATTCTAAAATCCAACTAAACTATATTGAATTATTCCAAGATAAATAACCAAAACAAGAGGACATAGATTCAAATTAAGGAAAGATAACTGTAGACTGAACGTAAAGAAATTTGCTTTAAGTCAAAGCTATTGGAACAAGCTATCAGCTAACCTTGTAGGTTCCGAAAAAACTTATGCACTCCAGTTTATGGGTTGCTGGATATGTTCTTGGGATATGTAGATAAAATATGAAGCTTTGCAGAGGATGGTACATTAGCTTTTACTTTCTTGAATCATTCTAACATTATATGTAGCCTTCTTTGAAGGATTCCTTTACCAATAATTACACTTTCTAAATAGTAAGGTAGTAAAGATGGCGCCACTCACTGGTGTTTAAACGAGATCATGGCCCACATAAATGATGTACACTAGCGGTAGTCAGAAAGCAGTACAGTTCATTCTATATGATCTATAGGTAATCGATGCTTGGAATTACAGTCCTCAGGCTATCTCCTCACTATCTAGGGTGATAGCAATACCTCGACCTGATAAGTCACGATCACAAGTTCCTTCTAAGTTTGGCGTCACCACTATTGATACAAAGCAGGTCACTGAACTGCCAAAGAAGACAAAAATTGGTGGAACTCCTCTCCAAACAACAAATGTCATCAGCAATGATTTTCTAAGACTAAGGATTGTAAGTTTTAGGATTCTGATATTCTTAGGATAATCTAAGATTTTTCTACAGCAAGGGTTTCTATTTTCAGTTCCGTTACTAGATTCATTAACTCAATGCGGCGCTATGACTTTCGATGTAAGCGATCAGTCATCATTTTATAAGATTAGTGATTAAAAAGAAAAGTTTTGTCTGCATGTATTTAATGTAGGAGCATTAGCAACTTCCCTAAATATAAAAATCGTACTCCGCACATTACAGTATGACATTCGCATAAATTTTTAAGGTTTCACGTAGTTCTAAAAGCGAGTTGGAATCGCATCCGGATATATAAAACAACAGGCTTCTATAAACACAAGAAAAATTGATATCGTTTTATCAGAAGAAAATATAAAAATCATTTTTACGCAGACTGCCGCTCCAATAAATACGATTTAGTATGTCAGGCACGCGCTAACAAAGGACACCGTGCACATGCAGACCCACAAACAGCTATGATATAAAAGCAAGCACGCTGAGTTCAAATATGCGGAAGCCAAACGTGACGTCAAAAAAAAAAAAAACTGATATAGTGAGCAGATGTACAAAAAACGTATAACTTTAAACCTGCTGGAAGCGATGGATTTTGTACCCAATGCTCTTCTGATATTTGAAAGTGTAAAAATCAGTTACTAGATAATAAAAATATTAATGAAATATAAATAAAATAATACACTATTTAATAAAAAAATTAAAATATTCAAGTTTCTTCTTAAATATTATATATCTGGTTGGGGGTTTATGTTTTCCTCGGATCCAGTGTCCCTTCAACTAGTGTCCCTAAGAGGCTAAATCAAAACAAAAAGGAAAAAAAATAAAATTTTCTATGGGTCAAAAAAGCGCTTATTTTACATCTATTTAGAGACCATCGATATACGTATTATGTCACATCAAATTTTGGGATTCCTGATCTCATCCTCAAATGTAATTTCATAGGGATTGCAAGCCTACAATTTTGTTCCCTCCCCACTTTGACTTATTTTTTTCGTGAAAACTACTTACACAACTTTTTGCTAAATTGGCTTTCCTGTTGTCTGCTTCTACTCTACTTTCAAACTGGAATAACCAAATCACTGAGCCGATGATAAGATTGGGAAGGATCCAAAATATCTGCTGTTCTTTTAATAGTCGCTCTTTTATAGTCTCCCTACCCAGAAGAAATAGCAGACCAGTTAAGCAGATACTTCTCAACGATATCTACAATCGAAAGCAAGCTTGAATCTGTGGTGAATGTTAAGGAATCAAGACTGCTGTAAATTAAGTGATACATAATATCGGAGAAGTTCTTGTGAAGATAAAGGAAGGCAACGCTGCAGGGAAGGATGGTATGGTATATATTCAGCTCTGTTCAAAAAGGCCGCATGCAAGTGTATCAAACTGTTGGGACTGTTAATGTCTTTAGACTCTGCGAAGATCCTTTTGAACTGGGGAAGTGATAATGTCTCCCAGTTTTATACAGATGGTACAAAACAGGAGTTCAATAACTCCTCGAGCGAGTTTGACTTTGTGGGAGGGAAAATCATAGAAGCTATAATCAAGGATGCTATTCAATACCATCCCGACAAGCGTAGAAACTTGAATAGATTCCAGCATGGATTCATTAAGGGAGATCGTGTCTGATTAATCGGCTATATTACCATGATGTAGTCATTAAGCAGGCAGTTGGATGCAGATAACAATTTTGATATTACATACCCAGACTTTAGTAAAGCTTTAAATACGGTTCCTGATGTAAGGTCGCTATATAAACTCGAAGAATCTAGAGTTACCGGTAAGATCCAACTTGGATAGTAGACTTGCTAAAAGACAGACCGAGGGTTGTCATAAATGGCCAGTCTTAACAGTACATCTGTGTAATAAGTGGGTACCTAAGGGCTATGTGTTGGATCCCCTCGTATTTCTAGTTTTCATAAATAATATTTATGAGAACATCCAAGGGAAAATTTTATAATGATTTAAAAGGTGGGAAGAGCGGTTAACAATTCGAACCAGACCATGTTGCTTCAAAAAAAAAATGTTCCCCAATGCATCCCTTTACCTCATAAATCATCACAACATTGATTGGAACAGGTTAATCAACTCTGAAGCCTACAGGAGTCAGATCTCCGATGAAATGAAGAAAAATAATCCAACCCAGTAATTGCAACTGAAAGCCAAATGTCCTGTTCTGCAATTTTTTTTTAAATTTATAACTAAAATTCCTAGTCATTGTTAATATCTATATAAAATCTGCTATGTAGTAGTAGTAGTGGCATGTGATGCAAGAAAGCAAATGTATGAGCTTATGCAGCATCAGCCAAAAAAAAAAAAAAAAAAATCACACCATTCCCTCCAAATGCCTGTCCAGTTCCTCCTTAAATTTATTCAACCTATCAACTTCCACAATGACAGATGGAAGTTTGCTCCAGCAATTAACCACCCGCTGGCTAAAGGAAAATTTCCGCACATCTATTCTACATCTGTCTTTTCTTAATTTGAATTTATGCCCCCTTAGATTCGTAATCTGAACAAGTGGAAGGAACCCATCAGAATTCAGCGTGCTCAACCCATTCAAGGCCTTATATACCTCAATCAGATCACCGCGCAGGTGCCTAGTCTCCAGCCACTGCAATTTGCAGAACTTAAGCCTCTCTTGGTAAGAGGATCCCTTCATTCCCCTCACCAATCTTGTTGCCCTTCTCTGTACACGCTCAAGTAAATCTACATCCTTCCTAAAATGAGGCCTCCAGACCTGTACGCAGTACTCAAGCCGTGGCCTGACCATTGCCTTATACTCGATGTACATACTCGATTATTTTATGTCATTTCCTTTGTATTTTACCTGCCATCACAGCCATGTGCTGTGATGGGCTTGCTGTATTTGCAAAAAAAAAATGAATATTTATTTACTTATTTATTTATTAAAAAGACTTGGATTCGTTGCATCCATGGTAAATGTAAGGTTGTAAAGTTGCATCTAAATGTAACGTCATGCATTTGAGGAAGAGAAATACTGGAGTCATGTTAAAGTAGGAAGAGCGGAGTTAAAATTGGTTCAAGACGAAAGAGACTTAGATACACTGCTGGACAAAATTAACAGAACAAAATATTTTTCATGAATATTTTATTGTGAACAGTGTCGCCGAAAGCGAATATTTGATATAATAGGCACCCTGGCATGCAAATTCCGAATATCCAATAGAAATCTATCTACCCTTACAGAATTGCACATTATGCAAATTGTTCATGCCTATAAAAACACGGGTTGCGACGACATCACTTCATTCCCGTTTTTTGGATAGCTCAGTGGGATAGACACACATCTAGTACTCAGGATGGCAAGCCGGACAGGCGGAGGTGGACGCTGTCTTAATGTGTCACTCAGTGTCGTCTCAGAACTAGAGAAGCAGTTTCAGGAGACAGGAACATTTACAAATAGTGCTGGAAAAGGTCGCCGAGGGCTACGTCAACCAGAACAGCTGCTATCTGGCTCTAACAGCAAAACGGAACCCTAAAATGTCCTATCATCAACTATCTCTTGAGATTGCTGAGGCCAAAGGTGAAACATTTCCAACTGGAGTGTGTTACGAAGGCTCAATTCAAGTAGTTTGTATCTCATTAGCCAACATAAGGAAGTGGCTACACAAGGAAGCCAGTGGTTTGTATCCCATTAACCTCAAACCACCGCAGAGCTCGTCCAAACTGGCGCCATGACATGTGACTAAGAGCCCTGACAAATGGGGTATAGTTTTGTTCTCTGATGAGTCCCGTTTTAGCCTACAAACAAGATTCAAGACTTTATTTCATCTAGAGACAACGAGGAATGCAGTACCATTCCTCCAATATCTGAGAAAGGGTCACTTACGGTAGAGGCGGTGTTCTAGTGTGGTGCAGAATAATGATCAATGGCCGCACCCCTCCATGTTTTTGATAGGGGCACCGTAACTGCGCAGAGATACTGAGAAGAGATCCTTGAACCCTATGTACGACTTTTTAGGGGTGCGGTTGGCCTAATTTTATTTTCATGCACGACAATGCTACTGCACACAGAATTCAAGTGGTGGGGAAATATCTTGAAGCTGAAGATACAATGAGTGCTGTGGCCAGCACGATCAACAGACTTAAATCCAATCTAACACGTGTGGAACACCGTTTGGCGTCGCAATGCACGCCGACCACCAGCTCCTCAGATGAGCTGCGCCGGTGGAAAATGGAATTTGTTGCCACAGAATCGTATTGACACCCTTATATTGAGTATGGTTCACTTTAGCTATTGGAGGGGATTATACACCGTACTGGTGTCATGTGACAATATTTTCGAGCATCTTGTATCGACTTTTTTTTTGGTAATTCTTATACAACCCCTATAAATGTCCCTTATACCTGTCCGAAGTTTCTCACTGTCTCCTCAATTTTTCGTTATTCTATGCTACACCACCATACCAAATTTTCCCGCTTCATCGCAAGCTGCACGAGTTACACCACGTTTTCTACGTGCTCTGTTTATTTTGTCGAGCAGTTTAGTCACACAGGAAAATTTCCGTGCAGTGTAAACGGTCAACTAGAAAGGCATATTGTGTTCTGCCCATGATTTTTGGACTTTTGCTAGCAGGGAAGACATCATTATCCGTCTGTACAATACGGTGCGAGGTAGTATTTAAAATATTGTATTTCGTACTAAAAATGGAGAACGGCTTGGAAATTGTGGAATTCAAAAAGTTTGACATTTAGACGTCTAAGAGGAGAGCTAATTGAGGTGCACAAGCCACTGAAGAGATTGAGTAAAATGAATGAAGAAAATTTTCTTCTCCCTTGTAGGAACCACTGTAGCCACTTCCTTCAAGTTGTAGGAGAGACAAGAACAAGACAAGAACGAGAGACAAGAACAAGACAAGAACAGAAACAATAACAGCGAACTGAATGGTTGCCTTGTGGGAATAGGGAAAGTATGAACATGTTTTATTGTTATTATTTTATTTGGCTTTTGCAGAAAGAAAAAAAAAAAATCCGCTTTCTTGAATCATTTGTCCTTACCAATACGAACGGCATATATTCTGGTTACACTTATGCGAAGAACATATAATTTTGTCGATTTGCAGACCTATTGTATAAGGTCAAACGTTATAGAGATATTTGCAAGTGCTCATCATTCTGCGCTCAGTACGTTCGGACCCGATGGCATACTGTAGTAGCAACGCAGTGAAGCACATTCTGGGGAAGTGTCCTGAGGCTCTTCAACTAAGCGTAATTGAGGATTCCACTCTCCGCTTCAGATCGACTTAACCACAGCCTCGAATGCGAAGAACTTCAGAAATTCCTCCAGTTCAATGGGAATGGAATGCAGCCATTCTAAAGGTAGTGGCAGACGGTGGTGTAATTGTGCAATATTATCAGCCCTATTTTCTTATACAAAAACAATCAACACTAAGCGATAGCTAAAAGTGTTTAAGAGGGTCGTAGATCAATTGTATGATGTGAACTTTCGGCAAGAGTATTTTCAAGTTGGCGCAACTGCACGCACATGTGCGGTGGTCACAGATCACGCAATCTTCAAAAAGAGGTTTCACTGTTTTCAGGACCATCGCACACGTGCGTGCAGTTGCGCCAACTTGAAAATACTCTTGGCGAAATTTCACATCATACACCCTCTCTTAAACACTTCTAGCTATCGCTTAGTGTTGATTGTTTTTGTATAAGAAAATAGGGCTGATGATATTGCACAATTTGTCATTATCATCGGCCCTATTTAAACTCAATTCCTCTCCCACTGGGAGACTTACTTGGTAATTCGTGTTTTGAAATATCGTTTCAAATATTATTTTGCATTCAAATATATACAGAATTATTAGCAAATATCCCTGTACAGCTTCTGCAGAGGAATTCAGTAAGCTTACTCAACAAAGCAATAATAATAAAATAAAATAGTGTAAATGTAAAAAAAAAAAAGTGTAGCAACTATGCATGCGCCCAATGTATGCTGCCATCTATCGATAAGCTTCTGATCTACACATCAACTAAATCATATTTTATTCCTGAAAGTATAAACAGGAGATATATGCAACTGTACCATTACAATATAATCTAACGATCAAAAGCGGTTTCATATTATTAAAAAAATTCTTTCTTGTACGAAGGGTAAACTGACAAATAAGAACAGTAATAAAACTCGTAAACATTAAGAATTTCGAAACCTTAAACAGTAATTATTACTATTTTTTGTAAGAGGGTGATGCAACATAAGTTGTGCTTATCTTTTGTTGCCAATCGTTACCTTTTGCTGCCCATACTAACAGCAATCAATCCTGGTACTTTAATCTCGTTGTTGAAGCATTATATTCCTTTGGGAGTTCCATTTTCCAAATTCTTCAAAGCAACCATCGTATTCACTTACACTCCAAAGTTTTTATAATTTACATGGGAAATTCAACTGCCAGTTCGTCCTAGATAAACCGGTAACTCGGTAAGATATGCAAATCCCTTCTTTGAAGCGTATAATAAGATGCATGCTTCAGTAACCTTCCGTAACACTGCATTGTGTTTATCGTAAGAGACAGTTCAATCCTACCTTCAAGTAGAGATAATTAACAATTCATTTTCAGTTCCGTTACTCATTCATTGTCTAAAAAAGTTTTATATGAATTAAGGCAGTTCAGTTAAAAGAAGCTGCTTTTGCTTATTATACATTTTGTTATGTAATTCTTCGAAATAAAAAGAATTAATAAAAAAACTGATCGTGGTTTAAAATCCTTTTGAAGATGGACGGAGTCTTCTCCCTTCTCACCAACTCCAATTTCATATTGTACACAAGTGATTTCTAGCTGTTTATAACCTAATCACCAGACCACATATTCTTCCCATTAGGAAGAAAATCTGGCATAAGTGATGCAGACTTTCTTCATTGATCTGGAGATTGGTATTAAAGAAATTGGTTAGATATTTTAGAGTTTAGGTTATTTATACGTACAGAATTTTTCAAACCAGTGAGGAATGTTATGCATTATTATTAAGAAAGCTATGGATAGAATTTCAAATTAGTGGAAGGGCATCAGTATAAAAGAGATTTCGGTTCGGTTGGTTTGCTCTGAAACAACTAAGAACATGAAAACTTCCATCCTTCTATAGCCGCTAAAAAGTCTCTCTTCCGTATTTTAATAGAACGCCTCCACTTAAAATCTCCCAAACAATTCCATTTCTTGAAGTCAAGTCACCTCACTGCAAAACTTCCAACTATTCGAATCCAAGGCTGAAAGGCGGTTGTCTATGCCGCATATCGAAGGTCCATTTGGTAGCTTCGATATCTTAGCCCTGTTGTTGTTGTTGGGATTTAAAGTGCAATGGCTACTTAAGCCATATTGCACTTATCTTAGCCCTCCTGAATCTTTTAAAAGGTTACTTTAAAGACGTCTACTCCCACTGATTATTAGAGAACAGAAGTGTCTATGTCAATCATCAGAACAAATGCTTTCCTAAATAGGATCAATACAGAAGTACTGAAAGTGTCTTTTCTGTTCGTCTCTCGTTCGTGCCTTCATCCAACCTCGAGATATGGTGATGTACACTGAAAGGACAGAATTCACGAGATACCTGGTTCCTAGGAAACGCGACGCTGTCACTCCTCTTGCTAGTGGACGAATCCACAGCTTGGCAGATACAGAGGTATACGGCATCACTGTATTCACGTAGACGGTAATTCGATGTCAGTATTGATAAAGGTCGTGAGTTAATCGACTTTGAAAGAGGGATGATAGTGGGTGCCAGACGCATGGGTCACTATATCGAGGAGGTAGTACAGAAATTGCACTATTCTTGTTCGACAGTATCAAGAGTGTATCGGGAATACGCCATTTCCGGAATAACATCTCACTGTGGACAGCGCTGTGAGCGGAGAAAAGTGGTGGATGACCGTGAATTCGACGTCTGTCTCGCATTGTTTCAGCCAACCGGAGAGAGAGACGGTGGCACAAATCACCGCAGACTCCAACGAGGGAGGTGCCAGAAACGTATCCACCAAGATCATCAGACGATATTAGTCGTAATAGGTTATGGGAGCCGCCGACCCACCAGAGTTCCACTGCTAACACCACGACACAGAACTCTACGCCTCAACTGGGCAAAAGAACATCGGTACTGTACTTTGGATGATTGGAAACGAGTCTTCTGGTCCGATGAGTCCCGTTTCCAGTTATTTCGAGCAAACGGGAGGGTGCGTATCTAGCGGAAACCGCACGAAGCTATGCACCCATTATGTCAACAAGGAACTGTTCAGGCAGGTGGACAGTCGGTAATGGTCTGGAACGTGTTCAACTGGCACACGTTGGGACCTCTGGTAGGTCTAGATGCATCTCTGAACGGTCCAAATTACATGTCCATCCTTGCAGACCATCTACATTCTTTCATGGTCATCGTGCACCCACAGGGTAATGGACTCTTACAGCAGGGCAATGCGCCTCCCCACAGAGCCGTGGCGACTAGATCATGGTTCGAAGAGCATTCTGCAGATTTTACCACCATGGAATGGCCTCCACGTTCACCGGACGTGAACCCTGTGGAGCATCTTTGAGATGCTGTGGAAAGGTAAGAATTATGGACAGTGGTTTAGCAAGCACGGATGGAAATACCTATGGAACGCTTCCGTGAACTTGTGGACACAATGCCTCGCTGTGTAACTGCCCTTATCCGGGCGAAAGGTGGGCCTACCCGTTACTAGGTAGGTATCCATGATTTCTGTGTACTCAGTGTATAAGATACTTATAAAATGTAGTAAAATTATGAGTTTTAACTTTGGGGATAAAAAAAAATTATAAATTTGTCCTCCGTGACAATACAGTGGTTTTTGCCACTTAAAATTCGACAACTCAGACCTCTCCAAATTAGAGGTCTGAGTTGGAATTATTCCGCGTTTTCCAGCTGGCACATCATGTAAATCGGGCCGTGAACACACACAGATGTACAGATATACATAGTACACAACGGAGCAATGCAGGCTAAGTTGCTGATGCCCTTTAAAAAATCAAACAACTTTGGGTATTCTAAGTTGAAAAGTTTGCTACGATTTGTCATTCACACACAATATTCATGCGTGACGTCACTTCCTGGCGGAAGTGCCCTACACAGTTGAGCTGTCGCTCGATTTCAAAATAAAGCAACACTAGATGAGATAAGACAAAAATACATGCAGGATCGCACAAGGCAAAAATTACTTAACGTTAGGTAGCGAAAACAGGTTAATCTTATTACTTTTTTTCCTCTCTATTATATTATTTCATTCTAATTTTTCTTTGTCCCCTTGCAAATGTGGACTGCTTTACCTTGATGTTTTTAGACTGCATCCGTGCTGCTCAACTATGCTATTCCTGCTAAAACCCTGGTCTCGTAGCCATGAAGAGCGAAATTGTTAGGCGCCTTAGAATATATGCATAATGCGCCCATTGTCTTCACCATGTCCATCTGATCGCATGAAACAACTCGACTCCCGGTGGATGGATTTTTATGAAATTTTATATTTGGGCCTTAAAGAAAGATTTAAAGAGCTATATCAAATTTCATTAATATTGGACCAATAGAAATCCATCAATTATTATTATTTTTTTTTTCCATACGCATCATATAGGCTATAGCTGAAGCACTGGACATTGTTTGTTGCCATGCGCTGGTTTGAGGAATGAACGGACAAAGTTGCGGATGCGCAGAAACGAAATGTTCTCAGTTCATGCATAAATAGTCATTGCTTTCTGCTTGTTTATTTTTGCTTTTTATTATAAATCACCATTATTACTATTTGGTAACACTCCTGAAATGTAACGCACTGCGTACATTAACTAGCTTGTCATATGTGCACATTCTCGAGAAATAAATTACTCGAAAATAAAACAGACAGCGCTTACAAACTTTTTAATGAAATTTTCTACTATCGCATAACAAGCGCTTTATAAATAATTACGGATACTCGAATGTGCACAAAATAATTACCATAGACGTACAGTTTTTAATCAACAGAAAAAATGTATAAAGATCAGAAGTATAACAAAATCACCACAGGAATAAACAAAATCTTAAATCAAAGCAATTTTTTTTTTTTTTTTTTTTTGGTAGTTGTTGGCGCATCGGCTTCTGTGGCCATAATGCACCTCCCAAGGTTTTTGCAGCACTTTGATCCAAGCCCGAGGCGGGATTCGAACCCGCGACCTTTGGGTTGCCAAGCAGGCACTTTACCCACCTGGCTAGCCCGGTCGGCTGAAAGCAATATCTGTAGCTTAGAAATAATGGATAATAAAAGTAGAATCCAGTGACATTCGCGCCTTCAAAGAATTTGCAGACAGCCAGTTTCATTAGACTTATCCTAAAGTTTAAGCATTTGTCAAAACACTAAAACTTTAGACCCTTGCAGTCTTTTAAATGTTCAGAAAAGAAAAAAAAGATGCACATTCCTATGCTAAGTCAACAGCTAAATAATTCGCTTAACTTCAAATAGTGAGAACGGAATACCAAATCACAAGGATTTGGACAGTGCACAAAGAAGAAATCTAAATGTAGAGTAAAACACGTAATTTGTATGCTCTTAGTCACTAACCCATGACCCACTTTGCAGTTTATTTCGATATGGATGGACAGAGCGCGACGTTAAATAGACAGCTTCTAATGCAATGACCAAATCCGAATAAATGTGGCAGATGTGCTTTCCGATACAAGCGCCTCGTTGAAATGGCTCCTTGACTTTATCAGAGTTATAAGATATTAAGGACACCAGAGCCTTTCAGTAAGTAAGCACCCCTCTTTCTAATAGTCAGACCGGCCGAACCCAATGTGGTGGTATTCACAAACCACTTATTCCACTGCTATAAGTGCAATGTAACCTTATTTTTCTTTTTAATCCACCCAACTTCATTTTTAGTGAACCCCGCCTGGAAAAGGTTCATATTTTTATTCACCAAACGTTAAAAATAAAATAAAATAAATAATGATAGACAATTTTGGAAATTCCCTTGGTAATACACCCAACTGTGTTAGTAATTTCAGGTGGCTGACTCTCAATTAATGGCTATAATGTTTTTGATCTTAAGAAACAAAAATATCGAAAGAATCCAGACCTTGCGAGTTCGATAGATTATTTCACAGATCGCACTTAATAATTATTGTGCAATCTTCAGGAAAGCGTGGAATCCATTTCTTTCTATGGTTCAAATACATGTATTCGAATATAAATTTATAAGCTATACCAGCTGAAACGTTCAGCTTGGCTGCAATCTGATTAACAGTTAATTAAGCCAATCTTCTTTTGGTTCTTGCGTTGGACGTTGAAAGCTTTCGGTTACATGATCCGTACCGCGGACTTTCATCTCCATTTAGGCCATCTCAGGACTTGTTGCTGATAGAGAATCTTTCCTTAAAAGCTGCTTATATCAAGAATAAATATGAGCATCTGTTTTTTTTATAAGCGAACTCAAACTCTAAAGGCGACAACTTCAATAATGAACTAAACTTGGGGAGAAAAAACAAACGTGGTTGTACTTACATCACAACTGAACACGTCGAGTGATAGAATTTGGCATCGGTATACAAGGAACATAGCAATAGCAAAACTATCATACCATCAGGTCCGCCACTGCAGGGGGGAGGGCGGACGAGTAGTCCGTTCGTGAATATAGTGGCGGACAGAATTTGTAGTTTAGCTGCTGGAATTAAATATCGGTGTTCGAAGTGGACTCGGCCGATATCATTTTTACTGGAAAATATCGATCAAAGCAAGCCAATTTTCTCATACTTTTTGCATTTTCCTCTGTTTTTCAGAAGTCGATGGGTGTCACGATTCATCAGGCCCAACCTCCTTTCTGCAAGTGATTTTGACATTGTGTCATTCCTGAAAATCCGCTTCATCTCATCGAAATGTCCGTGACATATTCGCTCAGTTTCACCAAAAACTTGATTATCCGTTTCAAAAAAAAAAAAAAAAAAGTTCTTTTGTCTTTGGAGCGAATCAAAAACAAAAGTGGCATTATAAAAAAAAAAAAAAAAAAAACCATCAATCGACACCTCACGAATAGTAAAGTCATAGCGGGTACCACCATCTGGCGAGAAATAGAAAAGAAAAAAAAAACACTAAATTTTATTGTCAGTCCCCATATGCCTGTTGCAGTGAATCGTTTCGCTGTTCGTGTTTTGGATGAAAACGGAAAAACAAAATTAATATTAACCATTTAGAATGGTTATTCAACTAGGGTGATTCATTACCCAATAGTCACATGCACGATTAACACATTTCTTTAAGAGATACATCTACCTTTCAGCTAAAGCTTAAGATTGAAATAAGAAAATTTTAAAAAAGGCCAGTGTCTTATTTTCTATGCCTCCTTTCGGAGAAAATTCTTAATTTTAGATGATAAAAGAGAACACTTTTTACATTTTTTACGAAATTACTTTTTTTTTTCGCTCAAGTTACTAAGGCCATGAGAAGTCAATATATTTGTCTCTGTGAGAGGGAAAAAAAAAAAAGACTACGTGTACTCTATGGTCGGTTTTCTGCTTTGTTGGATGAAAAACCAAAGTTTTCCAGATGAGGACTGCCGAAACTTTCATGGAGGAATCTTTACTTTCAACTATAATCATCGTATGTCCAAAATTACTTCTGCTAAGTAAAATGACGAATGCATTTTTAACTGGTAAAATATAATTGGATTAATTATATTTTATCAAGCGTCACCACAGTAATGAATTTATTAGACACTGAGGACAATGTAGACGCACCTTACAAAAGCATAACAAAATGCTATTACTCAATACCTACCTGTGATTGCTGAACTATTTTAGCGAAAATTCACTTTGTGGTTTGCCATTTTTGCAGCCATCTATAAAAAAATTAGAGAATATCCCAGCGTTTAGCATTCTCTCTATCTTGTGAACGCATCTGACTTCACGTGGTTGTCCCAGAATATAATAAATTTAAAACAGAAAATGTATTTTTATAAATATAGCATTATATTGTTAGTTATATTAAAATAAATATAAAAATAATATGGTTAAATTTACAACCGAGTACTCCGGTGGATTTTTGCGGAGGCGTGGCATGATAGTGCATTGCAAGCGTAGCTCCTCCCAACAGACTGGCCACGTAACATCTATGCCACCATGCCAATTGTTTCCCTATGATTTTTGAGACAAGCAATGAGAAAGAATGCAGGTAACGGTTTTTTAAAGATTCTAATGATGCAAATGAATGCCATCTTGGAGCTGGTTTGAAATTAGAAAACTCGTTTCCTTTCTCTCTCCCCTTAGCGCTTGTTTAAAATCGGGGAACGATTTCAAACCAACCAGTTGGGGAAAGGACCGTTTTTAAACCAACGGCATGGAGAACTCGTTTCCCAATTTTAAACAGCACCGGGGAAGGGGGAAGAACTCGTTTTCCGATTTAAAACCAACACCAAGGGGGATAATGGTTTCCAATTTTAAATCAGTGTTGAGGTGTGGGGGGTTATCAATGCAAAAAAGCGCTAAGATGGATGGATGGATGGATGCATCCTAACGCAAACCACCGATAATTAGTCAGAGCAATAAACGGGAGGACTACACTTGTCTATCACTGTTTGTCGCAAAGATCCATAGGATGAGATACCCGCTTGTAAAGTTTAACCAATATATATTTATATTTCACATATTTGGCTATATTCATGTACAATAGACATTTTGCCATGTCCAACACAGAGATCGCCACTCTTCAAACCTTTATTCTTCCCGAAGATCGCTGACACTGGATCTACTCTTACATTTCATTTCGTTCGTCTACATCAAACGGAGTTTATCGCTTGGACGTTCCAAGACAATTTACAGCTTTTGATTTTTGCTTTGGATTTTGGTTCATTAGTTCTCTGTCAGGTCAACGACAGTGCACTATGCAAACAAATATAAAATTAAAACATTATAGTTACATAACTTTTAGGCCTGATTAATACATTTTGTAATGCTATACTGCGTATCGATTATCACAGAAACAGAGAACCCCTGAAAAAAAGCCACCCAGATTGCAGGTATGCAAAGATAGGCATTTTTTATATTATCTTGTACGGTATATATATTTTTAACAATCTATTATTAAACAGCACCGGGATTAGAGATTCCCAATTTAACTCAATTTAATGACAACCAAGGACGGAGTTAGTGCACTTCTACTTCCTTGCGCATATTTTAATCCCGTTTCCATCATAATTACTATTTATCCACCCCTTAATTTAAGAACCAATCACCTTAAAGCTAGTCACCTCTTGCCATTCAAACCATAACAATTGCAGATCAATCAAGGTGAGTACTGAAAAATTAAGCCCTTGCTATTTTTTGAATTTAGTCAAATAAAACAGTACTTTAAGACATACTATAACTTCTAAGTGTCCAATCTATTATTATTGTTATTTTTTGGTTTTTAGGAGCATTAGCAGCTAAGGCTATATTGCTCCTGGGATATGTGGTGGTCATTCCCTGACCTTTCCGCATCCTCCGTATTTGGTGGTTTTAACAATCTCTAACATGAATTTACCTACGTGTGCTCTACTGATTTTAGTTACGTCCATCATTATTCGCTACCCTTCACTATTACCTGTTTACGCTGGACTATGCATATAATGATTATGTTAGACTATGTACACTGTGCTGCCACTTTATTAGGTACACCCCTGCTATGCACACAAATGGTTTGTACCACAACGTTGCAAGTCACATGACCACAGCTGTGGATATAAATGCAACAGAACAACCTTTCTAGTATCAGTTAAGCGTACAAACCGTAGCAAGAATGGGGAAAAGGAGTGATCTAATGGACTTCGAACGTGGCATGGTAGTAGATGCAAGACATGCTGGACAAAGAATCTGTGAAACGACAGTTCTCCTGAACTTTTCATGCACCACAGCTTCAAGGGTGTATCGAGAATGGTGCAACGAACAGAAAACATCCTCTCAACGGCACTCCTGTGGAAGAAAATCGCTTGTTGATGGAGAGGTCAGACGCGGATGGCTAGAATTGTGCACGCAAACAGACGGGTCACAATGTCGCACATCACGTCAGAATACAACCTTGGTGCGCAGAAAAAAATATCGCATCGGACCACTAGTCGCACTTTGTCGCGAATGGGCTACACAGCCGACGGTCACATCGCGTACCTTTGTTACCAATGAAGAACAAGAGAGCATGCCTCCTCTGGGCACAGCAACACCAGCATTGGATTATCGAGGATTGGAAGACAGATGCTTGGTCTGACGAGTCGAAGTTCCTGGTGCATCATGTTGATGGAAGGCTCAGAATTTGGCGAAAACAACATGAATCCATGGACCCGTCATGTCTGACGACTACTGTGCAAGGTGGTGGGGAAATGTTTTCTCGGCATACGTTAGGTCCACTGATACCCATATATTCACGTCTGAATGCCACATTGTACCTAAACATCGTTGCTGACCAAGTGCATCCGTTCATGTTGACAGTTTATCCTCAGTCAGATGGTTACTTCCAGCAGGATAATTAGCCGGTGTACAAAGCCCGAATCACTATGGAACGGTTCCAGGAACATGACAATGACTTTTCTTTGCTGCAGTAGCCCGCTCAGTCCACGAATCTCAATCCTATTGAACATCTTTGGGATTAGCTGGAAAGGGCTGTTCGCCTGTAGCGAACAGCCCTTTCCAGCTCATCCCAACAGCCAGTCGAATCTCAAGGAACCGCGTGACACTCATGTCTGCATGGTACTCCATTCATGCACGTTTTCAGCATCTTGTTCAATCTATGCATAGACGAATTCAGGCTGTTCTGAAGGTTAAAAGGAGGCTCAACACGCTACTAGGTAGGTGTACCTAATAAAGTGGCAGCACAGGGTATATTAACACTAATACTAATGTGCCGACCGGGCTAGCCGGGTGGGTAAAGTGCCTGCCTGGCAACCCAAAGGTCGCGGGTTTGAATCCCGCCTCGAGCTTGAATCAGAGTAGTGCAAAAGCCTTGGGAGGTTCATTATGGCCACAGAAGCCGATGCGCCAACAACTAACAAAAAAAAAAAAAAAAAAAACCACTAATACTAATATACATAGTCTAACACAATATACTATACATTACAACACAGTGACCAAAAAAATCGAACCTTTGTATTAAGACAGTCACAGATAGAAGAAATACAAATAAATAGGAATAAATGCGAAGAAAACTGTGACGTGTGATGACGTGTTGCCTCGTTGAGTATAGACTGCACAGACTGCAGTAATCTGAAGCTAGAATTGGAGAAACGCGTGACCTATGAGACACTGAAAAAGGTCTCGTGTGTGCACGTTTAGCAGGATCCACGATTCAAGAAACGAAAGACTACTGGTTTCTCAAAAGAATCCACCTCATAGGTTTTTAATGACTGAAACGCTAGCGGTTCTACCACACCTCAAAAGCGTAAAATGTGGCAGAAAAACAATACTCCGAAGAGCAAAGCCGTTGTACCCTGCGGAAGGTACGGAAAAAAAAAAAAAAAAAAAAACAGGAAAAAAAAAAAAAAAACAGGAAAAAAAAAAAAACAGGAAATCCAGTGTGCAGAAAATAACATCGGAATTCAATCAAGCCCAGAATCCCATTTCAATCTGTACCATGCGCGCAAGGAATTGAAGAAATTGGGTATTAGTAGTAGCCTGCCTATTCGGAAGCTTGTTTCAGAAAAACAGAAAAATCCGCTTACAGTGTTTGATCAAGACATAATGACGCCTGTCTTTGTTGTTTAACACACCTAACAACCTAACTTGTTGTCGGTCACTGAACCATTTATCCAGAGTACTAACTTTCATCTAATCCAAATGCAATCTGAGTATCAAAAGCCCTAGCATTCCCTCATCATTGTCATTAAGGAACTAGAAGTGGCTCTAAAGCTGCGGATCTCCACTTGCTAAACTGGTCCAGCCTGATGTATGTCCATTCTGTTTCTTTATCTAGTTCTTAATCCAATGAAGGACGTCGCCATAATGGCCTTTCATGGGTAACTATTATAAAAGCTTTACTGAAGTCAGCGTAAATAATGTAAAAGTTGTTTCTTGCATCCAAATGTTTTATGACTCATAATAATTAACTTGGTCAGATAAGAATGGGTTGGTGGGAACTACGACTTCGAAGTTAAAATTAGTATGGGGTAAAACGTGCAGGTGCCAGTACATCTACAACAACCAACGTGTTGTTATTGGTGTGAGGTTTTAGGAGCATCGCGACCAAGGCCATATTGCTCCGTGTATACTGTCTATAAATTGAGTCTGTTCTGAGGTTGATTTTCTATTTACTGGACGAAGAACTCGAGTTTCTGAGAGAAAAAAACCATGCAACCCTCGCTGAGACCGACTAACTCAGCCATGTTGTAAAAAAGCCCCATAAAAATTCCTCACGTCATCGCGGATTCCGAACTCAGGTCTTTTCCACCGGATGTGGGAAGGATGGCTATTTTACCAACTAAACTAGCCACGAGGGCACAGCCAACATGGTTAAGTGAGGTCATTCTGTGGTGTAACGATTCTACGGTGACTGGCTGAACAGAAAACAAGCAGCGAAGGTTGTTCGCTGTTCATTGCACGTGGAACAGTCATGTTTGGTCCACGCTTGTGGTGAGTTGTGTCTCTAGTAACACGGCAGTGATTCAGCACAGCGGCCCATCTAACCACCCAGTACAATGATAGGTATGGTAAGACCAATATGCACATGGATAATGTGATAGACATTAGTTTGTATAGGCTATGGCAGTCGGTAACAGAGGATTGTCTAGCAATGAGAAGGTGCCTTCAAGGGCACCTTCTCATTGCTAGACACAAGAAACTGCACGTTGCAGGGCATGTTAGCACAACACGACTACCGACATGGAAATTTGTTGCCTGGTCTAATGAATCCCATTTCTATTCTGTTGATGGGTATATTTGCATGTGGAGAAAGCACGTGAGCACCTGAATGCACTGTTGGTGTTTGGCAAGATGGTAGCGGTAATGTTATGGGTTGGAACACTTCTCATGGCAAGTTCGAGATCCTCTGATCACCGTTTATCAATGGCTCGATGAGAACGCCTACTTTTCTATCGTCGCAGACAAATTACGCCCTTCATGATGGCAGTGTATCCAGGCAACAAGACAATGTGCCATGCCACAAGGCCCTGAAATTTTCTGACTGGTATCAGGAACATAATGTCTGCCCTATGGCCGCTCAAATCACGCAATCTTAACCTAATTGAGCATATTTGGGACCTAATGGAAAAGGATATTCGGTGATACACTCCACATGGAACGTGTGTGGATTACTGGACGTATTGTGCACTAAAGGGGTAGCGCTACTACATGCATACATATAACAACAGCTTCACCCTATGGGTGCTTCCAGAGCACGAGTGTGGTCAGAGTAGGGCCGGCTTAAGGCACGATAGAGCGGTTCCCCCAAGCAGGGCGCCAAAATTTAGGAGACGCAAAATCCCCTAAACTTCATTGATTTTCTGTAAATTTCAAGTCGGAGAGGGCGCAGCAAAAAAAAAAAAAAAAAAAAATCACGCACAGGGCGCTGATAGACCTGGGGCCGCTTCTGGGCCAGACGAATCACGATACACTTTGTTTTGCTCATGGTAGGCAGAGAGTGTGGCGAGAACCTTACGAAGCTATGCACCCTACTTGCGTTGTTAAGACAACCCAAGCACCTGGAAGTGATATAATATTGGACATGTTTTGTTGGCAAGGGCTGGGTTAGTTGGTACCGGTGGAAGGTCGAGTGTCATCCAGGGAGTACCTGAATTTTGTATCGGATCTATTGCACCCTGCAAATGTTGCGCTTTTATCACGAAGGTGACGGCCACTTCATGGATGACAATGCAACGGTGCATCCTGCCTGACTGACTGGTTCGGAGAACATGATATTATCCATGATTTTCCCTGGTGTCACATTCACCTGATCTCAATTCTATTGAGAATTGTGGGGAATACTGGCGCCTCCGTAGCCAGGTGGGCAGGAGCAGCAGTGCGTAGCACACGCTTCTTGATTAGACCGGGGTTCGAGTCTGGGACCACCAAATACGGAAAGGTCAGGGAATGACCACCGCATATCCCCGGAGCAATATGGCCTTAGTTGCTAATGCTCCTAAAAACCAACCAAACAAACAAGCGGGGGATATGGTGGAGAGAGCTATTCGGCAACGAAGTCCTCTTCCTATAACTTTTTCGCAGCCATGCGATATTTTGCAGAGCTGCGACAAAGAATGGTTATTTCGAATGGTTACAATTAGACTAAAACACTTTATAGAATCCATGCCGCGCCACACACTTGCTGTTATTCGAAACAAAGGCGGCACGATTCGATACTGAATAAAGATTCGTATTTTTTTTGCCAGTAAGCGTACATTATCGTTTTAGTGTACTTATTACTAAGGAAGTGGCACCAACCCATAAATCCGTATAATGGCGAAATTAATGCATCCAGCTGGCCTTAATCTATGACATGCTATATCATATATACTTTAACTATTGACAGCGCGTCAACCAATCCTCTGTTACCAACAAGTTCCGTCGTCCCTCGATAAAACACGTAAATATTCATATTCAATAAGAACCGTTTTAAATAACAAAACTGTGGATTTTTACAAACTAGTAGAGTTCTGAAGCTACTATTAAAGAAATTTACCTTTGCCTGTGACCTAATTACACTTCGTGTAATGTATACAATCATCAAGAGCATTATTTTGAGGCTTGATACGGTCACCATGGAGACCCACTAAGAGTCACCGTGAGTGTTACACGTGAGCAAACCGAACACGCACAGTTCCACGTAACGATTAGGTCTTTTGGGCATCTCCAAAGTTCATATTCCCTCCAGGATGATAGATACGGACGGCGCAGATGTTGTGGGTTTATTCCTACTTATTCACGCTCCGATGATTTTGCCCTAAGGGACTCGTAGACCGTACTAAGTAAAGAAAATTATTTTTAAATTCTATTTGAAATCACCATAAATAAGGAAGCGAAATTAATGGAATAATATTCCTAAGAATTATTTAAGAAAATATGAATTCCGTAAACCGTCTAACAATTCACATTCTCAATTAAACTCTCACGATCAGCAAACATTAAAATATTCTAATGTGATATAGTACGCACGGAATTAACGAATGCACACAAGATTATTTATGTTGACGTAATGCACCCAATCCTGAGTGCATTCATCAAGTTCATGTGTATTAGTTTATGATTGTTCAACTGTCACTTTAATTATTAAATTATTAAATATCATATCATAACATATCATGAATACATTACGGTTTCATATTGAATAATAGCATGTCGATCGTATGATACACTCCATCCGCCTGAGTAGTATTTCCACCAACGAACGATAAGCAGCACCGGGTGTATTCCTTCTGCAGACCAGTAGCGGCGTGTTGGTCTGGCCTCTACCCGACTTTCGGGTTCATCCTACAAGTATTTCATAGAGTTCAAATCCATGAAAAATTGACAATCAGCATCGGCGGCATAGCACGAGGAGTTATCCTATCGAAACAAAGATGGGTCTGTACCAAAGAACTGCCACATCATAAGGAACATGGAATTGTCCAAAATGGTGGGGGTCGGTGTTCATGGTTTTCCATACAACAACCAAACGTACCAGACCATACCTTAAGAAACAGTTCCACACCATAACTCCAGCTCTCCGAACTTCATTATTGGCGCAATGAACTCGGGCAGCAGATGTTCTCCAGGCATCCTCCACACTCGCTTATCGGATTGGAACAGTGAGTGGCGAAATTCACATCGAGTCTACGCGGGTATCAGAGTGCTTATAATCACCGTCCTTCCCAGGGCCGGTGGAAAACTCCAGCGTTACAATCCCAATGATGCGAGAAACTTATGTTCTTTTTTACTCCATGGGTGAGTTAGTCGGTCTCAGACGCGGATAGCGTAGGATTTTCTCTTGGAAACTCGGGTTTTTCATCCAACCAAACAGGCAAATCAACCAGCGAACAAATGCAAATTTATGGACATAGGAGCAATACACATGAGCTTATAAGTTCGGCCTTGGGTGATCATAATATGACAGTTTTTACCACTCTACCGATTTAGACTACTCTACTGATCAATTACAGGGTTCACTGCACCATGCAAAGCGAGACAACTAACTGTAGTTGTTGTTTGGCAAATACGCTGCCGCTCTCCTATGAAACTTGAAGCCGTGAAGTTCTGTACTTTGCGTTCGTACAGATCTCAACCCCTGTTGACACCTTAAATTCCTGGTTGATGTTTTTCAGCAATGTACAGCGAGATTTTAGTACCATCCTACCCTTTCTAGTACCCTGTAAGTCACTTAAAGTGAACCTTTGTAGTCTTCTTGTGCGTTGATTGATGCTGGTGGTATCGTGAAAACACAGGACACGAGAAATCAGCCATCATGCTGCATATAAAGCATTCCCAACCAAAACAGGAAGGTACTTCAACGTGCAGTGCCTCACTACAAGGAATCCAGAGACGAGTTTGGGCGCTTCCTTTTATCCCACGAATTAAGGCTTCTCTGATGAATCATTAAAATGCATTTTGCATGTCAGAACAATTGAGTCGGCTGGGATTCGAAAACGATCAAACCTCTCAGTACACCATATCTTTGTTTTCAGAAAACCTTAAACCTCTTATCACAGCCGAACAATGAGCCTTCAGAATCTTACAGAAGTTATTGACCCCGAATAATTCCATGAAATCTGAAAAAAAAAAAAAAAAAAAACAAGGCCAGTCTTTATGCATGCTAAGAGAAAAGTCAGCGCCACACTCCTATTTCCAGCTGAAATAGAATTTTCCAAAGTCAGGTAATGACTTCCCCTCTGGATCAGGATATGTCCTCGATTGGGTAGATCCCATCTTTCTAGGTTTTGCCTGTATATCCGTCCAGAAGGATGCAATATGCTAAATATTTGAGCAAATCATCTTCAAACACATAAATGGACACTGCTGCGGTCAAAGACCTAGCATTCCATTATAAAGAAGAGATCAATAACGACAAACCTCTTTGAGACCTTTGTAGAATCTAATGTACCCTAAATAATAGAGAACAAATGGATATACTTTTCCTGAATATCAAAGAAGCATATGAGAGAATGATTCTCCATAAATTACCTACTTGTAATACGCGAGATCCGCTTCAGAATCACAGGCTCCATGCTCAAAGTTTTTAGGGAGTTCCGGACTAGAAGACAAATCTTTGTAATGCATAATAACAATTTTTTCACGTTCACTATAAACAGAAGCATATCCCGGGGGGGGTCTATTACAATTCTTTTTTTGCGGCAGCCCTCTCCCCCTTCATGTTATTACATAAGAACTTTATTTCTTATGAAAATAACCTCTTATACGTTCGTCTCTTCAAAAGTCGCCAAGATGCTGTACACATTTAGCAGACTGTCATATGCCAGATGTCGGACCTTGTAACGTATCTCAGAACTGTTGGCTTAGAGTTCAACCCTGGAAAATCCGCCCACATCACTTTTTCGAATAACAAGTAGAAAAACAACATCACTTCTACTAGGTGACCTTCCTGTCAACAGATTCACACACCATACCGATTTAAGAGTCGCTTGGGACGAACAACTTAACTTCTCGTGCACTTCGCAAACACCAAGAAAAAGACCCATGCTCTCCTCTCCAGAACAAAGCAAGAACTAGAGTGGGGGTTACCATCCAAGCCTCATAACGCAATATGTTCTGAGGCGTGCCTTCCCGGTTGCACTCTATGTCTGTCGTTTGGTCTTCTGCATCGTCTTTCAGACTCAAAAGTTTCCTTAGTATCGAATACTGGATCCTACGATCCTAACGTTTTTTTAAGTGATCTAAACAGGACACTAGGAAAGTCGCTTCAGTCTCAACAAGTTAAGTAACGTACGTAATGCTTTATATCTCAGTGCATTCCATTTTTTTTTTAAATTAACTGAATTGTTTTCTTTTTCTGTGATTAACAGAGGTGAAAAGTACATATAATTATCTTATAAATTAATTAAATACTTAAACTATAATCTTACATTCTCTAAACTTAGCTGCTCGGTTTAACTAGAACTGTATAATATTTATTACTCTTCTCTCTTATACTTTTTTAAATTTCAGTTTCTCTCTTTCTCATATACACACACCAGTAGCGTACCTAGGGGGGGGGGGGCGCAAATGCTCCCCATGCAACACTTTTGCCTTAAATGGCACCTATGGAAGGGTGCATAATTTCTTGACAGCGAAATAGATCATATTATAAACAGGTAGTAAAAGCGCTTATTTTGTCACCTTTGCTCCCCCTCAAGGAAAAACCTGGGTACTACACTGACACACACACACACACATACCGTATATATGCATCACTTCTCAAGCAATAATACAAGTGAAGAGACCTAGACTGACCACTGTCTAACGCTAACAAAGCAACATGAAAAACCGAAATCTATTCCCAGATTAAAAAAATCTATGAATTTCTTTTTGTTATGCAAACTGCATGAAAAAACGGATTTCTGTTTCTCCTATTTTAATAAAATTTGGGATGACTCGACAAATATTTTTAAAAGAATTAAATATAAAATTTCATGCAAATCTATTCACCGGGAGTCTAGTTATTACATGCGGACGGACATGGTGAAACAACAGGCGCTTATGCATATATGGAGATGTAAAAAAAGTCCTTTTTCAGCCTTTAAGTAGAGCATATTCCTGGAAATTAATCGTAATCAGGACTAATATCATCACCCTTGGTGAAATTACTTCATGAATAGACGCACCAAACCATTTCTAAATGATTTATCTTCCTCGCAGCCAAAGGACTTCACACAGAACCGAGGTGAGACTGCTCCAACCAGCTCAGAAGCCTACAACGGTGTAGTTTGATAGCAAATGAGTGAACTGTAACTTTTAAAAAAAATATTTTTAGGAAATCTTTAAACTTCAAAACTGCCAAGAAAGAAATTACAAGATGACAGAAATCAAAGTAGGTTGTTCCTACTCTTACACTCCGAATTAGAGGAGTGGATTGCCTCCGATTCCAAAGCTGAACGCAGTGTTATTATATAAGGGAACAGTGACGTTTCTTCTCTCCGATTTTCATAAATAACAGAGCGCATGTCTGTTGGAAGCCATATGTTAGTAGCAGTAAATGACTCGTGGCAGGAGAATCAAAGAGCATGGAAATTCCTTGGGGATACGCTTTAGCAGACAGTTGCTCGCTACTATGTAAGAAAGAGAGCTGTGATTATTACGTAGCTTTAAGATACAGAGCCAATTCGTTCAAAGTGATCGAAGAGAGGCTCCTTGCATAATAAAACACTTAAACGATGCTATACCCATGGAGAGTGGCAGGTCTAGTTCTTAACTTCTGAAACTAGTAGTGTTCATTACCCCAGAAAACAGTTCGGGATTTGATGGAAACTTACCAGAATGTCAGGCGAGGCCATTATCGAAAGATACCACTCGTAACGGTGTTTCTATATAGAAGAAATGTTGATCGGGATTGCATCTACTAAGTATGTACAAGAAGAAGGGGGGGGACGAAGTCTGTAAATTATGTAGAAAGTGTATTGGAATTTGTGTAGCCCCTATTTTATATTTTGAAAGAAAACAACATATCAGGTGGTTTCGTTAAACGTTTATTTTTAGTGGGTCTGTATTAGCCTTTGATGTACATTGGATGTTTTCTTTGGGGGTTTTAGGCATCTTACGCCTACACTAGTGATGCGCGTAATCGAGAGATTTTAATAATCGAAATAGTCATTTGTTAAAAATGTCCAACGGAAATTCGAATGACAGTAAAAGTTCGGCAGGTTTAATTTAAGAAACCAACACCATATACAGTGGTGCTCAAAAAAAAATTGCTCCAACAATTTTTTTTAAGTTATTTGTCCTTATATCAGTGGCTTAAAAACGAAGACCTGGTTTAACCTATTGACATATTTGGTACAAAGGCCCAGAGAGTGCCGATATTTTGAAAAGGATCAAAGCTGCAGTTTTAGATTTATGGGGGGAAGGACTGGGAGGGACGATGAAATCGGACCTAAAACCTTCACAGGAACCAACGAAATATTTGATGAAATTTCAGATATCGGGCAGCTGTCCATTCCTTGGTTAAGTATAGACCTTTGCTTGTTTATTTTGGTATATTAATTGAGTATCTTTCTTTAGATTGTTAATTTAAATATTTTTATTATTTTTTAACATTTACTAAGTATGCAAGTAAAAATTGGCACATTTTGACGTGATACAAACTTTCATTAAATCACTAAATGACATTTGGCTAGCTGAAAATACTGTACTAGGAAGAATTTAAATCATCTCCTATAACACTTATCTTTCTCTTAGTTTCATAATCTGGCAAAATCACATTATGA
Source organism: Mastigoproctus giganteus (assembly GCF_048544385.1). Lineage (NCBI taxonomy): Eukaryota > Metazoa > Arthropoda > Arachnida > Uropygi > Thelyphonidae > Mastigoproctus > Mastigoproctus giganteus. The sequence goes on from NC_143586.1 coordinate 61,771,884, forward strand.
AATGTTCAACAATATACTGTATAATTTAATCAACATTAAACAAGATGGCCAACTAAACCAATGATTTCATATCCAAATTACTTGAAGATTACTTATAACAGCTATCTTTTAAAAATAAGGTTTATTCCCTTAATAATACTGTAATTACTGTTTTCCAATATGAACAAAAACGTTAAAAATTGGGTTTGGTTCATTAAATATTCGAGAAACTTTTCTTAAGAGGGTTACGTCCCCTAAACACTTCCATTGCTTGTTACTCAATTTGATATGTTTGAACAGACAGACCAACTAGGGCCGTTTCGTGCTGGAGTGCAATGGGCGAAAGCGCGTCGGCAGCCGACAAAAGTAGGGGGAGGGAGAAGTAGAGTCGCCATGACGCGAAGGGAGAGGCTGCTGAAAGCCATGATGCAAAGCTCAACCTGGTATAATGAATAATGTCACCGAAACTATAGCTGGGTGACATCAAACGGCCCCTGAGACAAGCGCACTGATTTTTATTTATTTTTTATTATCATTATATTTTTTTAAACAAAATATTCCATAAAATTTGGAGGTATACATTGAAAATAAGCTGTTTAAATTCCATTATGCTATTTCAAAAAGACCGTTAAAAATAGGCCATATAAACGCATTTCAATACGTCACAACTGCAAATAATCCAAAATGAAATATAAAATGCAAACATTTTATTGGCCTTTTTACCTGTCTTTTAATTTCTCTCGTTGAAAATATCCTTCACGCGCTGACTAAAGTCAAAGATGGTTTCCTTCTATAAAAGTGGGACACTTCTAAAATACAGAACAGATATACTATTTAAACTAACTCATCTTGAATGATTTGGAACACAAGCAGTCGACTTTCTCGAAATAAATGTAGTAGCACTACGCATGCGTGTTTCACACACCACAGCGCAATAGTATCACCAGGAAATAATTTCGTAGTCATTAAACCAAAAGATGGAATTGCACTCAGTGTAAATTGAGCCACCTAGTGGAAAATCATTTAAGATGAGAAATTGCTTAATGGAAGTCGCGAATTATAAAATGTATATTTTAGATAAAAATCCTACTAAATTTCTTAAATACTTTTGTTGTGAATTTAAATTATTAAAATAAATGTAAAATAAGGAAATACTTTAAAAAAGAAAGAATACAAAGTAATTTATCTATCCTTGGTATTATTGTACGCTTAATTATTGCATACAGTGCTATTGATACTTTGTTTTATCAATTTTATTATATACAGTTAAATTTATTTGGGAATAAAGAAGGAAAGGAAAAGAGAAGAAAAGACATTAAAAATAAATTTTCAAAATTTTATTTTTACCTTTGAATTTCAGCAGAGAAAATTAAAAAATAATAATAAATTAAGTATTATTTAAATTAATTAATTAGTTTAAATACCAAAAAAGTTTTAACTTATACAACTTTTACTGGGTGCATTCGAAAGGTTATACTTAACTTTACTAGTGGTACAAATCAAAGCCCTTATTCACATATAATTCTGCAATGGCCATACATTTCCAGCAATGTTCTACTCATTTTTTAAAACTATTGAGCCTGCTGGTGTATTGCTCATCTCAATGCAGATCGTGTTCCAAATATGAGGTTCACGAAGATCAATTCTCCAAAGAACCTGAAGTCGCTTGGAACTAAGTCTGGTGAGTATGGCGCATGGGCCAAGAAACCTGCTTGCTGCGAAAAATGGCATCACCAAACTAGAACGGTACATAGGGGGTAAAAATAGCCCACTTGATGGAAGAAAGCTCTGTGTAGACAGATCAGTACTGAAGCGATTGAGCTGACAATATGGGTGTATATAGATCTGTCCGTGAACGATATGGACTATTTGCAAATTACGAGGGAAATTTAAAATAGTACAGGTAATTTGAATATTAAATACTGATTACATGTTAGAACACACTCTTGTGGACATCTAGTGTACTACATACTATGACAAATTTAAGCACGAGGTTGGACTGCAGAACGTTCAGTGTGTCTCTTGCTGCTACGGCTTGAACACGTCAGGCTTTCAAATTGCACCATCGTTGAACAAAGTGTGGTAGTTAGATTTCTGTAGTCTGGGGAAGTGAAACCCACCACAAAGTGCACAGATGAGTCAGTGGGTAGAAGAGTTCAAAAGTGGCAAAACAAGTCAGCGATATTGAGAATGTGGAGAGGCTTTAATGCAAAGGATATCACAGGGATGAAACATAAAGGCTGTTGTTGTCGTAATAGGGTTTTGGAGCATCGGCGACTAAGGCCATATTGCTCCGTGTGTGCTGTCTGTAAATTGCGTGTATTCTGAGGTCGATTTTCTGCTTTGCTGGACAAAAAAAGTTTCCGGGAGAAAAAACCATACTACCTACCCTCGCCTGAGACCAAGCCACATTGTGAAAAAGGCCCATAAAAATTCCTCCCGTCATCGACGGGACTCGAACTCGGGTCTTTTCCACCCGATGTGGGGAAGACGGCGGTTCTACCTACGAGGGCTGAAACATAAATGCCCCATTTTGAGCCTGAAAGTAAGCTTCAAAGCGTGGTGTAGAAGCGCACTTCATCGCCAAGGAATAAAAAAATTCAAAACTGTGCATTCTACTGGCAAAGTGATGTTGACGTTGTGTCGGAACTCGGTAACCATTTTCGAACACTACTAAAATCGTTGACATTTCACTATTTTCTACTAATTCACTATTGAACGTCATACGTTCAGTAGAGAATGGATATTATGTTCAGGGAAGATTTAAACGAAGAAACGAAACGCGGAGAATTGTTCTCAAAAAGAGTCATTTTGCATCACCACAACTCATCATGACCTCAAACCAACAGCAATTGCTGAATGATTTCAAAATTGAAATTCGAACTTCTCTATCGCCGATTTTATAGTTCGGATTTTTGGCTATCTCCTATTCGGACCGTTCAAAGAAGCGTTGTGTGGCTACTAATTTTCAAATGATGAAGGGATAAAAGACGAGGTGGATACTTAGCTTTGGACGCAGCAGAATAGTTTTTCGCTAGCATCAAGAGTAGGCAAATGTAACTGGTGTTTGGAGAAGCAAGACGATTACATCGGAAAATGCTGGTACCTGTTTGTCTTCTTTAGTAGTTCATGACGAACTGAAATATTTCTTGATGTAATAAAGAGGCTATTGAGGGAGGGAGATGGAGGTGTTGTATACTAAAAAAATGGTGCTACGTAATATTGTAACTTTCCTCTTGAACCAAATATGACAAAAGCAGTCAACAGCCTTAAAGAAAAACTTATTAACTACATAAAAACTTAAAGTTCATGAAACTCACAATCAGTTAACAATCTTGTAACAAATCTTTGGCGTCATCTTCCCATTCAAGATTGTTCTCTTTCAACAGTGTTGAATATGCCAGGGTCCGTCGGATGCTATCAATACAGCATACCCCAATGTCGTCAACGGTTGCTGGGATTACAGAAAAAAAAATTCCTTGCTGTGTTTCTGCTTCTTTGTGTAGTCATCCCAATCAATAAGGGCATGTAAGTGCACTTTCTAAATGCACGTGAAATATGGTTTTTCTAACTGTTCCTTTAGATTCTTTCGTAGTAGCTGACCATTTTTTTGAATATCAAGTTGCATGAAGAGTGTAATATTAACTCTATGAATTTAAACTATTCATGTAAACTGGATAGCTTGAACCTGTAGGCGACCTCCCTTTACTTTTTTTTCCATAATCTTTCTAGCTCATTCATCTAGAATAGTGTTGCAAGTCAAACAGTAAGTGTTGACTGATGTTATATCCGTAAAAACGTGAACAACTTTTCTGTCTACTACTGTAACATCAGAAAATTTAAAAACTGCCAGAGCTATCAGAATTATAAATGAGAATGTAGAACTCGCCCACAACCACTTTATATTACTATTGTGCTTTAAGGTTTTCGAGGAATATTACTACTACAAATAACAAATAACACAAATAATAATTTAATCTGGCACATTCATGCATGGCAGCGTTAAAAGCTACAGAAGGAGGAGTCTAAATCAAAACCAAATGACTCAAAACGTTGACAGAGTAAAGACGCCAACAGTTCAAAACGTCAATAGCTTTAAAACGCCGACCAGGTCATAATGCTCTGACAACTTATTACAGCGTACCATGCCAACCGATCGGGTTGCCTTTATGCGAAATGCATGTATTATTAACATTTCAGTCGAAAGGAGTTTTAGAAGAGTATGGATAATGTTGTTGTAGTAGGGTTTTAGGAGCATCAGCGACTAAGGCCATATTGCTCCGTGTATTGTCTGTCAATAGTATCCTTATTATTATTAATTAAACATTTTATTACACCTTGGTTAGTTACATAGCAATTCCAGATAGCAGAAAGATAACTGATTGTATTTTGGGTGTATTACATTGATACGGTGGTACTGTCTTCTATGCAGCTAAGACAGTTTTCTCTCCCTTTTATTTCACCATTCTTAAGATTTAGTAATAGTACTGGCAAAATGGTGCAAAGAAGCAAAGCCTATACAGCAGAGAATAGAAAAAAAAAAGTTTTACACTCCTTCATTTGTCCATTCTTTTAACAGTTTTGTTCTGATCTTTAAATTTATTCGAACTACCACTTTCTTAGTAACCGGTGCAACTCTATAATAGGGTGTTGGAGGTTGGGAGATGTTATTATTTTTCTGAATTTGCGGTGAAGCAAATAAGGGTAAAAAAAGGTAAAGGTAAACTGCAGCCATTATCAATCCACTGCAAGATGGAAGCCTCCTGAACAATTCATGTTGAGGGGAATGGACCATAATCTGCCACCTAGTTCAGTGAAGGTTGGCAGATTTACCATATTTAGCATTCGGGGGCTTGAACCCCGGTCTACCCAAAGATCGTGTGCTACTGCACTCCAGCTCCTGACCACTCGGCTACGGAGGCCTTCCAAATAAGGGTAAGCAGTCCTGATTATAAAATTTCTGTATTCTATGGTCCTGTTTAGTTCCTGTTTTGCTGGATGAAAAACCCAAGTAACACATACATCTTCGGCCGAGACAAACTAAATTTTTTCCACACTGTGCTGAAGTTTGAGCACTTTCAGATTATTCTTCCCTTCCCTACATTGCAATATACAGTACAGAGTATATCATTATTTACTAGGAAACCTTAGTTAGCACGGAATGGGACTGAATGCTACAATATAACTTGAAGAGGAACTAGCGTCTCATTTATTAATGAACTTTTTCTACAACTGCCTAGACATTCTCATACCAATCACTTACAAGCTAACATGTGACGTGGAGGTAATTTATATTTTATTTATTAAACATTAAAGAAAACGGCAATACCCGCAATAATACTCACTTTTAACTTACTGCTAAGAGTTGGTATTATAAATAGGCTAGCTGTTTCCATTAGTATTATTGTCTAAACACAGCTTGTCGGTAGTACCAACTGTACTACCCATAAGGGCTTATAAAAGACTACTATAAGCTCCATTACATTGAGCATGAAAATAAATCTTTTTATGAGTCATAATTATGAGTAACTATCTCCATAATTATGAGGGACTAATCTCGACTAAAAGGCATATAATATAATAAACATAGTAGTAGAAGAGAAATGTAATGCAAGGAAGCAAGAACTTATGTAGCATCAGTCAAAAAATAATAATAATAAATTATTTCACACATCCATTCCCTCTAAACGTTTGTCCAGTTCCTCCTTGAATTTATTTAAGCTGTCAACCTCCACAACAACAGATGGAAGTTTGTTCCAGCAATCAACTACTCGCTGGCTAAAGGCAAATTTCCGCTCATCTATTCTACAACTGTCTTTCCTCAATTTGAATTTATGTCCCCTCAGATTCGTAATTTGAGCAAGGGGAAGAATCCCATCTGAATTGAGCCTGCTCAACCCATTGAAGGCTTTATACACCTCAATCAGATCACCTCGCAGGTGCCTAGTCTCCAGAAACTGTAATTTGCAGAACTTAAGCTTTTCTTGGTAAGAGGACCCCTTCGTTTCCTTCACCAATCTTGTTGCCCTTCTCTGTACTCGCTATATCCTCCCTAAAATGAGGCCTCTAAACCAGTACGCAGTACTCAGGACGTGGCCTGACCATTACCTCATACAAATGGATAATCACCTCATTTTCCCTACTAGCAAAATTCCTGTATATCATTGACAACACCCCGTGAGTTAGCTCCCTGTTACAGTTTGATAAACTTATTGCATTCTCCTCCCTTAACAACTCATGTGTGAATATAAAAGAGATACAAAATATTTCGTTTATCAATAAACATTTTAATTAGTATATGTATACTATCGTTCAATTTTTTAATTAAAAATACACAGTTTATTAAACGGTATATTTTAACGCATTTTCATTAAACGATATTTTTAATAAAGAAAAAAAATGGTTTACTGATATATGGCAGTTTTTGCATTTCTTTCATATCAATTTATTATGCTACCTGAATAAATAAACAAATAAGTTGAACAGTAATAGTTGATTATTTTTAAATTTTTTAAAAAATATTTCTTTGGAAGATTACACTTATGTCATTTCTCATTAACAATAAACATTTATTAGTAACTAAGCATTAACGATACTCAGGTAGCGTTATTCAAATTACTTGTATATCAAATCGTGGGACTAATATGTCCTATTATTTATCTGTCGACGATGTTTGAAATGTACACACGACAGCACCATCCCAGTTTCTGATTAATTAAAAAAAAAGTATGGAAATGCATGAGGTGAAATTTAGGAGATTATATGAAATGGTGACCCGAATAATTGAGAACGAAACAAACACCGAAAGAAGGTTAGCGAACCTTCTTTGTCTTTCTTGCAACATTGTTTTTTTTATTTTAATTGTCAACCTTCTGACTTTTTATTCCGTATATATTCCTTCTCAGGACTAGGAGGAGAGTTCGTTCAGCAATAGTCCAAGGATGGGTCGGGAATTTGTGAGATGTGCTTGAAATAGTTTCTCGAGGTGTAGTCCAATGAAATATTTCAAACCATTTTATCGATGAAAGCTCCACAAAAAGAGATCTCCAGAACTCAGACTTTTAATGGCTTCTAAAAAGGGGGAAAAGATATGACAATCCTTTTAGACCAGGCAGGTTCAACTTGTGCCAAGCGAGGTGTATTTATCGAGTTGGCAAATGCATTTCGAGGAACAGAATTTTCATGTACTGACCTGTATGAAAAGCTCTGTTATTGAAATGGATTCGTTCTCACAACTTCAGCACGTTAGTGACAAACTGAAAATAAGCTTTTGAAATCCAGGGGAAGAAAAACGGATTGATCACTTTAGTTGCCGAGGATACAGAACGACACACAAGTCACGCATCCGAGTTAGTAATATGTTACTGTATCACACACCAGAAAAATCTTTATGCTAACGTAATAAAGATACATCATGTAGAGGACATTATGGTGTCATCATTCAATTTCACCCAATCCAGGGTTCTTAACCACAGGAATTTTCAGAATCTTTTAAATGGCGTTGAGCAGACTAAAGGGATGTGATTAGTCAGAGGGGCGATATGCAAGCAGAGAGAGTTGTGAACCGATGGATGACTTAAAATGAAATGTCACAGACATAAGAGATGGAGGACTCGGTTTCAGACTCTCGAGTTAATGATAACAAAATAACATATTGCAAGGAAACGGGAACCTCGCTACATCATCTATAAAGCTCCTGCGATATATTAATTCTTAAACGAATTCGCTCATAACGCGGTCGCGTTACTTGTGTAATAAATGGATCGATATATATTGGTTACTAATAATATGGCCAATTAAACATGAAGAGATTGTAGAGAAATGTTCATTATAACGCGATTGCGTTATAAAGAAGATCTTTATTCTGCGAGTATTTTTTAAAGTTTTTGTTAATGTACGCAGTGCTCTACATTTCAGGTTAGTTCGACTTTTATTTCTTAAATTAATTCGATATTTTTCTTTATTTGGGATTAATAAACATATAATCAATAATAAGTGAAATGCAACACGTATTTCAGGCTATGTGAGTTAATAAATTAAACAATCGTAGTATACTGTCAAAGCTTTCATAATACATTTTACTTATTTATTCCTGGGTTTTAATAACAGTTGAAATATAACATATATTTAACGTCTGTTGTAATTAATATAATAAGCAATAGTAATAATTCACGACTTATGTATTTAGTAAATCGATAACAAAAAACCAGCAAAAAGCAATCACTTTTATATGCAAACCGAGAACATTTCGTTTTGGCGCATCCGTCATATTGGCCATTCATTTCTAGAATCGGTGCACGATAACAAATATGATAGCTAGTGTCTCAGCCAATACGAAAAAATAGAAAGAAAGAAAGAATAGTTTCTGAATTTCTATTGGACCGATTTTAATGAAATTTCGGATGCCTCGACAAATCTTTCTAAAAGAGCCAGATATAAAATGTCATGAAAAATCCATCCATTCGGAGTAGAGACATGCAGACAAGTCCCATTAAAATAGGCAGTATTAGTTTACTCCATTGACACAATAAAATTCTCATTCTAATATCACTCCACTTGCAAAATGCAACGGACTCTTGCTTTTGACTTAACAGGATAGGATGGTGTTCTCAATAATGATGTCATTAGTACCCAATCATGATGTCCTGAGTTTAAATAACTCATGAAAATCCATCCCACTGGAGCGCCTTTATTACATGCGGATGGATAAGATGAAAACAATTGGCGCATATGCATATGCGAAAGCGCCTGAAAAGAGTAAAACGCAACAAGTTTTATGCGCGAACCGAAAAGGTTTCATTTCTGCGCATTCACTACTTGCTCATTCATTTCTATAATTAGCATAGTAACAAACATAATATCCGGTGCTTCAGTTATATGAAAAAGAAATAATAATTGGCGGATTTTTATTGTTTTAATTTTAATGAAATTTGATAAGGCAGTACAAATCATTTTAACAGAGCAAAATATGAAATTTAATAAAAATTCATCCACTAGGGGTCAGGTTATTACATGCAGACGGACAGACGGATAATGATGAAAACAACAAGCCCATTATGTATATATGCTAAAGCGCCTAAAAATGACAACACACACCAGTTCGTTTGTGCAATAGTGGACGAAAAAAATTTATATCCTTTTGCAATCTGACTGAACTGCTTATACATAGAAAAAAATAAATAAAAATACGCGATTGTAATTTTGGTAGGTAATACATAACTGTTCTAACTTAAATCCACGATTAGGAGGAATTACTGTATAGTAAAGAATAAAGATAGTTACGCTTTAAATTTCATCGCTATTAGTTGGTCTAATTAGTGTCATTTTATTTTTTTAAAGGTGTGGTTTCCATGATAATTCATTTAGTAACTGCATACTGAAAGCACAAGGGGAGATCTACAAAATTTATGACGTAAAATCTTTGAGAATTTTCTCCACACACACATATTGAACAAAGAAAACTGATGTCAGACATCATGATAAACGTAGTGCAGGTATCTTGAAGGAACTGACAGCCCACCCCATAAATTAAAAGAGTTACTTTTTATTTCTCTTTAAGACGCGTTAGCATAGATTCATGATACGCCTATTGTTTTATCAAGCTCGTTCGTCTGTCCGTCCGTCCGCATTAATAACTTGACTCATAGTGACAAATTTTCATGAAATTTTATATTTAGGCATTTTAAAAATATATGTCGAACATTCCAAATTTTATTCAACAAATCCGACAATTACTATTTTTTTTTTTTTTTTTTTTTTTTTTAATGTTCGCATCTACTACATTCAAAATCTGAATTTGAATAACCGTTGAAGGTAGAACGCGTTTACCACGTTTTACCGTCCCATATAAACAGCTGGAAAATAGTTAGTTATACAGTTCGCTATAGCTTCCTGAACGTAAATTTACCGGAATCTATGGCTTGGGTAACTACGATTAAACTGGAGATTGGTCGAACCCGCTGAGATGAGTAACAAGTGTTTGCAGCGCCAGAAAGTGCCATCAACAGAGATATCGATTCCAAGGGATTGAAAGAATACGAAGAAGAGGTCAAGGCCATGCATCATCATCAACTTTCAAGGATGACTGTTACATGGCTTTAATACCTCGTAGAGTCAACAGCCAAAGCTACGCAATATGAATTTTTTTTTAGGACAGAGGAAGACCGTGTATCAACTGACGCCATTGGTTTTTATTTCATTAGATGTATCTTTTGTTCCTTCTGAGTAAACGACAAGTATCAAGTATTGCATGCCTTTTATCTTTGGTATTTAGAGCGAAAAGGGTCCTGGTCGTTTATAAATGGAGATGGAGGCAAGCATGCAGTATTTGATTGTGAGAGTACCAAAATTTCTTAAATTAAGTGTTTTGATTAGAATATAAAGTAGTACCTGATATAAACAACGAAAACATTTCCTTTCTGCGCATCGCAACATTGTCCATTTATTCCTCTAACCAGCGCACAGCAACAAACAAAATATCCGGTACTTCAACTACAAATACGCTATATGACAACCTATAAGATATGTATGAAAAAAATAATAATTGCTGAATAAAATTTAGGAAAATAATAAAAGAAAATTAAATAAAATTTAGGAACGCTCAACAAATCGTTCCAAAAGATTCAAATATATAGTTTCATGAAAATCCACGGAGAATCTAGTTATTACATGCGGACGGACCGAAAAGAAATAATTGCCTGATTTCTCTTGGTCTGATTTTAATAAAATTGGATTGCTCTGGACGAATTTTAAAAGAGCCAAATATAAAATTTATGAAACCCCATCAACTAGGAGTCAAGTTATTACATGCAGACGGACAGACATGGTGAAGACAACAGGCGCTTTATGAATATATGCTAACACACTTAATTATAATGCATAATTAATTGAAACACAATCTTTCGTAGTTTTCACATCAAGTCTCCATATTGTCCAAGACACTACTCAGTATAGTAAGTGCTACGTATGGAACGGTGGAGCATTTGCACGCGCACAGCTGCCCGAGTGCTTGCGTGTGCGTTGTACTCCCTACCCCATCCCCCTCGAATGGGAGACGTTCCGCTGCCGCCTTGATTATATTGAGCCACACGCTTTGGCAATTTAATTAACAAGTAAATTTTACATGGAATCAGTAAAATCTTCAAGTCACACGAATCGAATCATGCCGTCATCTCCTTCTTGGGAGATTTTTTAGTTGGACTGCATGCAAATATCAAGGGTTGTGAATGTAATTTTCGGTTGAACACGAAGTAGACATCGTAAGTTTTCCCTGCGCTGGAAGTTTTATCTTGCAGTAACAATTCGAAATGGTTTTCAGAGTAAAAATATGTTTTACTGTTTCAGAATGTCCAAAGAATTGTCGAATAGACGCGTTTCTGGTACATCAGGCCCAACTTTCGCTGAGAGCTTGTATTAGCTATTTCGTAGATAAAACTCTTCTCAGCAGGAAGGAAAAGGTTTGTTTGTTCTAATCATACCTGGGAGTTGATGGAAGGCTAACCTTAAATGCCATTTATAGATTCCGTCTGTATTATTATTATTTTTGATTATTATTATTGAGATAAAGGAGGCACTTGGGAATAAGAAGCGGGGAATTAAAATAGGCGAAAAGTACGTACAGGCTATCAAGTTTGCAGATGATCAGGCCATACTAACAGGTTGCCCTGCTACGCTGCAAAAAATGATCAAAAGACTAAATAACAAAGCGCTAAAGTATGGAATGAAGATAAACGTTATGAAAACTAAGGCAATGATGATTGGTAAAAGGTTAATTCCTTCCGAATTGAGATCGATGGAGTAAGAATAGAACAGGTTTTTTTTTTTTTTTTTTTTGTTTTGTTATTTGGAATACTTTAGGAATATTAGCAACTAAGGCCATATTGCTCTGGGGATATGCGGTGGTCATTCCCTGACCTTTTCGCATCCTCCGTATTTGGTGGTCACGGGCTCGAACCCCGGTCTAATCAAGAAGCGTGTGCTACGCACTGCCGCTCCTGGCTACGGAGGCGCCTGCGATGGTGTCTTCCAAGATGACAATGCGCCGAGCCATCGGGCACTTGATGTGCAGGAATGGTTTGAGGAACACAGTTCTGACTTCCAGCATATCGATTGGCCTCCGAAATCCCCCAGTTATCAATCCCATAGAGCACTTGTAGGACACTATGGAAAGGCATATCAGGCGTCTGGATACACTAATCACCTCCATACCTGCATTGCTGACCACATTACAAACAGTTTGGTTGGCCATATCTCCCGAACGCTTCCGACATCTTGTTGAATCAATGCCACGTCGGATAGCTGCTGTACTGAGGGCAAAAGGAGGACCTACGAAGTATTAGGTAGGTGGTTATAATTCAGTGTATTTTATTAAAGTACAGATCTCTGAAATACGCGTTTCAATCTTTTTATTAAAAATCTAGGAGAAACAAGTATTACAAAACTTTGAGTGAATATTAGAGTGATGTGAGGTGAAAACAATTACTTTTATATTATTAGTTATTTAAATAGTAATTAATTGCAACAAGATAAGTAGTTATTTACTTTACACTTCTATTAATCACAGAAAAAGAAAAAAAATCAATTAATTTAAGAAATAAAAATATCAAACGCTCCCGTTATATTATGCACTACATACATTACCTAACTTGTTTCCATAGGCCTTCATATTTTCATAAAATGTCTTCACGGCTAGTTTCCTTTACATTCCCTCTAACTCTTACAACTTTAGTGTTTCATCCTGTAAATTAACTGCAGCCTGTTCGACAACTGGTTTTAAACATTTCTTTTGTAATACACTCACTGAAAATATACTGATGAAGGCGAATTGTCACTGAGGTACATTCCTCTCAAGAAACACGTTATGCTATGATAGCTATTTTGAGAGCAAATTCCTGTTTGCCTTAAAATGTCCACACAATTCTGCGAGAAGTAAATATCATGGAATTTATCAGAACATTTAGAAATTCCAAAACAATAAACACTAAAAATTAGCCTCACAAATTAAACGCTTGAGAAAACATTGAAAACGCACTGCACTTTATAATTACCACTGTTGAAAGAACCTCTGACAGTCAGCGAGTTTATTCAAAAGCAGAATGAGGTTATATGAATGCAAGTCAATCAAAAAATTCAAGTCCAATAAACATCTTCACTTTAAATTATCGGAATAGCCTATAATCGTTGAGTTAGAGGTTGCAGTTACTTCAGCGTTTGATTGGAAGTCTCTCACGATTCCCTCAGAAGGATGGAAGTAGTACCGTGGGTTTTGACGGCAGAACCTAGTGATCCCGATTGAAAGGGGCTCCAAAATTCTATTAAAGGAGTCCTTTATTTATCGAGGCAAGGCGGACCGAATAGACCAAATAGGTCTATTTGCTCCTATTATTATCCTATTTTCTTCTGCTCAGGGATTTTTCCCATCTCGCGACGGTACTGGCACCAGATGTGTGGGGTGGTTGTTATGTCCAGTTACTATTATTGATTGAGGAACTCTCGACTTTCCTACAGGTGTTCAGGATTGTAGTTTTCAGGAGTTGCATGTAAGTTTCCCTGGAAAGCATGTTGCTGCTAAGTTCTTATGGAGGCTTTTTGAGACTTTGCCAGTAGTTTACACGGTGATCATGAAGGCCGTTACTTGATCCATACGACACATTTCTTTTCACTTCCTGATCTTTCCTCATAGGTTTTCTGGAGGTTGTTGGTGTTGAATACTGCTATGCCAATCAGATAAGTAGCCATTTCCATTTTGTCAATGAGGGTTATGTCTGGTCTGTTGTGCAGTCGTCTTGTTCCTTTCTTATAGCTATTCTGTATATGTAGTTTGTGAGTAGAGGTCTCTAGTAAGGCCTGGGGGTTCGTACTTGTAAGGCGGTACACTTTCTTTGACCAACTGATATTTTTGCACTAGCTTCTGTTGTATTTTCTGGCGACCTAGTCGTGTGCATGAGTTTACTCCGTTTGGCTATATGTGCTGGATTGTTTCTGGGGCCAGGTGGCTATGTCGTTATGTGTCATGTATCTCTCCAGGGTTCTTGGTCGTGTATTTCCTGTAGTTCCCAGTGTTGATTATCCGGTCTGGAATGGCGAGCATGAATCCTTAGTCTAGGGGAAGAGCGTCCCACTCGTGAACTATGCGTTGGAAGCCATGTTCTCTATGTAGTCTTCGTGAAGGTCACTGTCGCGTTCGCTATGGAGTGCCTTCTTTGCCCATCTTTCTATCTTTGCTTCTTCTGTCTCTGTGGGCCTCCTTGTTGAGATTGAGTAGTGTGTGCCGTTTGTCGGTCTTCCTTATGGCTTGGTAGACACTGTGTTTTCCTGCAAGTAATCCCTCAAGTTCTTAATCGTCTTCTTCAGTTGTTGAATGAGATCTATCAAACCCCTCTCTCTTCTTTCCGGCTTATGGCCACTCTCTCGATTTGGTCATCATTGTCCATGGTCGATCTCAAGCTCGATGTTGGTCCAATCTATGGTTCCGAAGGAATATGTTAGTACCGGAACTACATAACTCTGACTATGTTCCCGCCATTCATCTTAGCCTTATAGCAGACTCCTCAGTCTCTGATGGTATTTCTCAGTCAGGTGGGCCTTGATCTCCTTCTGTTCTAACTATTGAGACCGCATCATCCCCAGATATTTGTAAATCTCTTCCTCTGTCATGGCTTCAATCTCTTCACTGATCTTCAGCCGGTAGTTTTGGCCGACCGAATTTCCCTGATTCAATCCATGAGCCTTCCTTTTGTCTAGGTCAAATTGTATCCTGATGTCAGTGCTGAAACTCTTCGGTGATCCGGAGTAGTAGTTAAAGTTGATTCTCGGTTGCCGCATAGAGTTTGATGACATTCATGTACATCAGGTGAGAGAGCGTGTACAGGCTCTTCCTCCCTTCTCTAAGGATATATCCGTACTTGCTGTTGTTGGGCATGGTGAATGAATGACTAGTCAGAACCATAGTAGACTTAGTGTATCTACCTGGAATATTCCTCTTCTGATTGGGATCGATCTGGTCGTGATGCTCTCGACCTTGATGGTGGTCCTCCATTTTCCCATTGCTTCTAGGAAGTGTGTCACTGTCTGTTAATTTGTAGATCTTCAGTGTTTCTATCAGTTGGCTATGGGGCACGTAGTCGAAGGCCTTGCGGTACTCAATGTAGGCCGTGTACGGGCTGCTTTACTTCTTGTAGGCTTGCTCAATAACTGCCGCGTCAATGGTCAATTACTCCTTGCATCCTCTTCTCATCTGTTTATATTCCTTCTGCTGCTCAACCATGATGTTCTGGCTCTCGAAGTGGTCTAATATCTCTTGGTTATGCGGTTGGTCAGGATCTTGTGCATTGTTGATAGACAAGTGATCAGTCTCTACTTCAGCAGGTTTCTGGTGTCTTTGTCTTTAGCCTTCAGATAGGTGATTCCTTGAGTGAGAGACTCTGGGATTGATCAGGGTACCTTATCATCGGGGTCCGAACCTGGGCCTTTGCCATCTGGTGTAGGGAGGACACTGACAATACCACTGTGCTACCGGCGCAGACGTCTGGTTCGGGTTATTTAAAATTAAATTAAATTATTATATTAGGGTTACCCATAATTTAATACATTAACCCGTATTTGTGTCTGTAAATTACGTGTGTTCTCTGGTCGATTTGCCTGTGTTTCTGGACGAAAAAACACCAGTTTCTGGGGGAAAAAAGCCCTGCTATCTACGCCTGAGACCAACCAACTCAGCCAGAGAGTGAAAAAAGCCCACTAAAGGTCATCGACGGGATTCGAATCCGGGTCTTTTTTACCCGGTGTAGGGAGCACGGTGATGATACCACTGTGCTACACCCGCGCTGATGGCTGGTTCGGGTTGTACTTCTTATACAGTACTTGCTGTTTCGCCTCTCTTTGTTCGTTATAAGGGGTTTTTAGGCGCGTCAGCGGCTAAGGTCACATTAGGCCGTATATATTGTCCGTAAATTGTGTATATTTTGTGGTCGAATTTCTGTTTGCTGGAGGAAAAAAACTCAAGTTTCCGGGAGAAAAAACCTTGCTACCCTTGCCTGAGACTAACTCAGCCACGTTTTGAAAAAGGCCCATAAACTTTCTCACGTCACAGACAGGATTCGAACTCAGGTCCTTGGAGGACGGCGATTCCACCAGCTGTGCCTCCTCTAGTTCTGGTTCAGTTGTGCCGAAATGCTTTGTTCTTTGTAGTTGGTCAAGTGCAAAGTCGAAAGTGTGTTAGTTGTCTAATGGCACCAGGAGTTTCCCCCCCATCTCCACGTTGTGTATTCTGTTTGTGTAGCACAGAACTCTGTGTAGGCCAGAGATTTAAAAAGTGTGTAGAAGGATGTGTAGTGTTGTGTATCGCTTGATCACTCACATCCCGCCTGATTTTTTTTTTTTTTTTCCAAGATTGCAGGGGCTATCAGGTTCTTCATGACGATGGTCCGTCTCTGGTCTGCTATTCACTGTTCGATGACTAGCGAATAGCAGACCAGAGATGGAATGGTTTGAACGGTTACCGACCTGAACAGTCTGGAACTGTTCCAACTATTTGGTGTGTACTTTCATCCTGGTCATTGTCATATCGATCTCTAGTCTGGCTGCTTTGCAGTATGCTGGCATGATGAACGTATTCATTTGGATGCGCCACTTCATATGTTGACTTTTTCCCTTTCTGGGTGGTCACCATCGCAGTTGCTCAAGAAGTACTTCCAGTTGGTTGGACTGGATGGTATTGCCCTTCTCTTGTGGTAGCCATACGCGGGGCGCTACCTGCTCCACTGTCTTCCTCAGAAGACTGTCGCCGACTTTTGCCTAAGGCCTGAATGCAAGTGACTTTATTCTGAGCCACACTGAATACAGTATATTCAGTATTTCTGCTTGTCGTCTTCATCCAAATATTGAGGCATTGTTGTTTAGCTTTCGCTTTTGTATCCAGTGGTGGATGGTACTCATTGGGAGCACACTAGATGGTGCTACTCTCTGCCTCAGCCATCACTTCGATACATCACTTGGGGTAGGTAGGATCCATGAAGCGATTTTCACAATATTTTTCCCACGAGATTTTATTTTTCCCCCCGAGGTGGTTATTATTATACTGTAGAGAAATACTGTAGAGATAGTCTAAGTGTTGTTAGGACTGTAACAGTGGTGTCAAGACCCCGTGGTGCGCTGTTTCCACTATTGGTGTAACCTTATAACTAATAATTTAAGCTTAATTTGTACTGTCTTGAGAACTTGATGACAGTAGAGACCTACCTCCTCGTGGTGGGGTCGGTAACTTGTAGTGGGAGTGTGATGGCCCGTTCCCACCACGAGACTAAAGTCGCTCTTGGTTTAACCAAATCTTTTTATTTTCATTTTTATTTGAAGTTGATCCAAAGTAAGGCCTCTGCTTATTGTATTTATAATTTACCAACTGACTGTTCTGGTTAAGACGTTGTCAGATGAGAATCAGTCGCATATATGCGGAAGCATAGGACGAGTCTAACTATCAGCTCACTTAAATGAAATGTAGCGAATTAGTGGGTCAGAAGCAAGGCTGAGCGGTATGGTTTTCTTTCGAAAACGTGGGTTTTTCAGCCTAGAAACAGATCAGAGAAAATGCAGTTTACAGACAATACATTGATGCCTCATAGCCTTAACTCCTGTCATTTATTCTGAACAATTCAACCAAACCCTTGGCTAATGAACTACACAGACTGGGAGAACAGAGAATTACCCAACTGTTCACAACATAAAATAGCTCATGATGTTCTTGATAACGAAATAGTGCATTCATCATTATCTTGTGATGGCCATAAGTGTAAAACAATTGGAATCAAATCACTAATCAATCATATAAAAAATCGGAACGAATCTTTCAAGAAAGTAAACCAAATATTTCTTGTTCCAATTGCTTCTCAACTGTCTTGTATTAACGGAAATCGATGAAGTTAACACATCTCCATCTTGATTACTTAGAATGTACGCGCAGTCTAAAGTAATGCTCTTTAGTAAGTGTACCGCTATCGGTACTCAAATTTTCCTCAGATGAATTAGGAAACGTTACACAACAACAGCAAAAAGTACAATAAAGACAAAGAAAATAAAACTTAACTCGTGTGTGAGTAATTGTAAATGGCTTTGTGTTTGGTTGCCTTTCATTTCTTGCCATTTTTTCCAATCTGTATTTGTGCAAAGGGTAACGAGTTTCAGTTGTATCGTACATTTTATTCAAAAATATTAAATCTAGAATCACTTTACTGATATTTTTTGCATAATTATACGAAACTTTTACGCAGAATTTAAGAAACGTGATGATAACTCGGTACTCATGCTTTGTCACTTTTAGAATTTATGTGGACATAAGTTTATTTATTCAGACCTGAAGATTTATTCAGAATTTTTAAAGGCTTAAGGGTCGAAGAAATTAATGAGGATTCTGAGAAAAACAAAGCTGAAACGTGGTAATAATAACCTCGACTAAATAAAGGAGGGGGGGGGGGAGACTTTATCTCAAAAGTCCACTGGAAGAAAGGTTCAGGATAAAACTCCAAATTAGATATACACACAAACATCATTTAAAATTGTTAATCTAGCTCCATCTGATGAAATAAGGTTCGAAATGCTTATCTTATCACTCACCTTGATATGCTTATATTTGATTACTATCTTAATTATCAATTCTTATTCGCGAAATCCACTATGGCAGTAAGAGCAATCGAAACTCATACCGGCTAGGACGTCACTGAGATTAACACGGTCCTTGCTGTCCTTGTGAAAGCGACACAAACACACGGCCCTCAATATACGATTGGAACAAAATCACCTTATGCAGCATCAACGTTAGAAACTTAAACGGGAAAGAAGTGTTACTTGTCACAGAAGTGTAGTCCAACTAGCATAAGAAATAAGTCAATACGACGTTAGAATATCAGTTGTCAGAGAAACCACAAGGGTAAATATAAGTGAGCTGCAGATGGACTATAATTAGAAATTAATTTATTCTGGAAGTAAGTTACAGTGCATGGGAGGTGTAGCAAATGCTCTTAGAACTACAATTGAATCTCTCAAATCCGGAATCATTGGGATCTCTACGGGATCTTGGAATCTTACGGGTTTGTGCAGAATGTTGTGGAAAACTGTACAATGGAAAACTACAGTAAATATATAGTACATACACGGAGTGGCCACTTTATTAGTTACATCTATGGAGAGCTTTTTCAGTAATGTGTTCGTACTATGCGATATAAAGCAGATGGGAAGATACGTAGAGATACTGTATATATGCAATTCAATGTGTAAATGGGCATGACGAAAGATTTAAGTAATTTGGAACGTGCATGGTAGTTGATACACAGTTATGAATATCTCGGAAACTTCAGTCCTACTAAAGTTTTCACGTACGACTGCCAATGTCACGGGTGTATCGAGAATAACTAAATAACAAAGTCAACAACGCTCTTGAGTTCGAAATCAGTTCGTTGATACACGAGGCCGACAAGGCTTGTTGCAGAATAACAGAAAGGCTATAGTCAAATAACCCAGTAAAACAGTGGTGACCAAAAAGACTTTTGGTCTCCACTCACGGCAAAGACATAGTAGCCCATAACCAGCGTGGGTTCCACGCCTGTTAGAAAAAAAAAAAAAAAAAAACAACAACAAAAAACCAAGAAAGTACAGTTACAGAGGACGGTGAAGGATTAGAAAAACGTTGCCTGGTCTGTCAAATTCACGGTGATAAGACGACCAGAATTTGGTTTAAACAGCGTGAATCCACGGACCCATCCCGCCAGATGGTGGAAATATAATAGTGCGAGGAGTGTTTTCATAGTGCATATTGGATCCCTTGATCGCAGAAGAGTAAATATTAGGATGCCACAAGTATCTGGAAATGAAATTGTTTCTGACCGGACGCATCCCTTTAGAGTTACTCTGCGAATGGATTCATTCAATAGGAAAATGTACTATGTTACAATGCCAGAATAGTACAGAACTGATTTCAAGAATATGGGAACGAATTCAGCCTACTACAGTAACTTCTCCAGGCTCCAGATCTCAATCGAAAAGAACACCTTTAGGAGGAAATGGAACGAGCTCTTCGGAGCAGAGATCTGAAACCATCCAATTTTTTTGCAAAAACTGTGTGAACCATTTGAAACAACATAGATCAGCATCTCTGTGGCACACTTTCAACACCTTGTTGATTCCATGCCACGACGAATCCGAGTTGTTCTAAGGGCTAAAGGCTCACATACTCGCTATTAGATAAGTGTATCTAATGAAGTACAGCACAATAAAAATAAATTTTTTTCCGCT
This sequence comes from Mastigoproctus giganteus, assembly GCF_048544385.1. Taxonomy (NCBI): domain Eukaryota; kingdom Metazoa; phylum Arthropoda; class Arachnida; order Uropygi; family Thelyphonidae; genus Mastigoproctus; species Mastigoproctus giganteus. The sequence continues at coordinate 61,792,143 of NC_143586.1, forward strand.
CCTAAAATATAACTCACATTGTAGGCTATAAGTAGCCTATAAGGGAAAAGTTTCACACAGTCATTTAACCGGGGTCTTGATGTCAAGCGTCTTTGGCAATACAACCTTTTCCACAATTGATAAGGACCTGTGCATGTTTTGAAAGCTATAGTCTTCTAGACTACTTAATTTCTGTTTAGGCAGCATTTTGGCAAATACAAACGAATGAAAAGTGAAGTGTCGATTTTGTTTATAAAGCAGAATCTAAAAATTGTAAAAACACTTAAATAAACGGTAAACGTCTTGAGTGAATTTCCATCCTCTAAACTTCCATCATAAGAAAGGGAAACTAATGACGTGGGGAGGCGAAAAAATACTCTAGGGGTGGATTAATGGTTTTCGTTTTTTGTTACCTCGTTCTAGCGCTTAATTTAAGAATAGGATTTTCAACTCTTCTGGTTTACAGCCTAATCTAGGCGCTTAAACGATAAACCTCTAAATTTTCATCATAAGAAAAGAAACCTAATGACGTGGGGGGCGAAAAAATACTCTGGGGTGGATTAAAGGTTTTCGTTTTTTCCACTTCCTGGTCTGCCCCATCCCAGGAAGGAGGAAGAAAATGAATCTCCAGGCGTAATTAAATTTCTACGTGATAACCCACGTATGAATCGTGAAATTCAAAAACCCAGCAGTTCATCCCTCATTGTCAATGAGTAACCAATCTTGCTCATGAAAAGAAATTAAACAATCCCAAGACCTAACACATTTAACGATACAGTTTGTGCTGGATAAAAACTTAAAGGCTCTCAGCTGAAATCGCCACTCTGTACAATCAATTCCAATGCACTGCAAAGCAAATGGCCAATCCGAGAACTAATAAATAAACATTCTTTGATGAAAAGATATAAAGAAACTTTGCAACATGCTCTTCACGACCTGATTTGGCCTTTTTGGTTTTTTTTTTTTTTTTTTGAACACAGCACGAAAATGGGTGGTTCCGAATTACCGGATTTCGTTGGCTCAACTGTACTGAAGTTTAGACGATAGTTTAATTGGTTGTAAAATATTATTTAGCTGAGTTATTGGACAAAATTTCAGATGGGAAATTGGGTGATAAATTTGTTAGTATATGGAGCAGATGAAGACTCGCAAAAGAGATGAAACAGAAGAGTTCTTTAATACCATAGAAAAGCAGTGCAAACTAATAACAGAGAAAGAATGGTACTGTTCAGAGATTTGAGCAGTAGGATAGGAAATTAGAATTACATTTACAGATAAGAGAAAGATAAACCTAACAGTAAAGTTAAAATATGCTAAAAGTTTGTGCTACCATGCTCTTTAATTTACACACAGTATTTCACCATGTTGCACAGTGAAATCAATTTATTGCTGATTTAACTCTGCATAACAAAAGCTTAAGTAATAGATTGAAGATATATCCCTCATACTAAAAGAGTTCTAGTATAAAGATGGAATATATATCTTTATTTACAATTTCGTAAATAATATATCGGCCTGTGAATAATATAATATTCTATAGCTGAAAACAGAAAGTTCGGTTCATTAAAGAGAACTCTCGCGGATAGCACAGTGGATATAATCACCGTACTCCTCACACCGGGAAGAAGAGATCTGGGTTCGATTCTTATGAGAATTAGATCCATAACCATTTTATGAAGAGGCAAATGAAGAGAACACAAACCCTCCTATTTGTGAGTACTGAGAGCGCTCGATCAAAACTATGGTTTCTACGCATAGTCCAATTTTGAGCCTCTATGGTAAAAAATTTGAAATGTTTCGTGTGTGTATATACATTTGAAATTTTATTGGCTTTTAAAAACAAGAATCTTAAACATTAGGCTTTGTTTTCTGGGCCATGATCAATAATTTTATCTACACAGGCGAAAGTCGACACTACTGAATTTACTAAACCACCAATCTTTTAAAAGAATGCCCAACTTTTCTCGATGTAATCATTGGAATAATAAACATTTCCTTCAGTATTCTGTATACTACAAAGGCACTGAAAAACAGTTGGTCTTTCACGTGCACAATTTCTTTTATCACATTAAGCGTCTGCACTCACTTCCGGTATGGAGGGAAAAACCGCCATTTCCGTTTACTTGAACAGCATTTATCTACCTAAAGCGAAAGACAGAACAGACAGATAAGTAACTGAATGAGACCATTTAACGGTATCGCAATTAAAAGGTGTTTAACCCCGTTTCCTTTAGCTAATATATGAAATAATTCACGTGATAAACAATTTCATTTTTATCATTTCGTTTTGGGTGATGTCCACAACCATGATGCAATTTTTTGATGAGAGTATTTCTAGTAAGCAGGAATATTATCTCTCTCAGAGAGAGAGAAGGCACCCGAATAAATTATATCTGCTGAAACTTTGTTATTCTGCTATTTAACATTCTATTAATAAGCTGTCATGCAATCCAAAAAGCTTCCTGATACAGGTTAAAATGCAAATTCCTTCCTTCCCCCCTGCCACCAGAGGCAGGCATGAAAGATTTACTGTCAGCAAACAGTAAATATCTTATATAACACCCTGTGGCCTCCACGAGCTATACTGCCTGCGATGCTTTACTCTCAGAGCGTTACTGCCATGAAATCTTGCACCAGGCCACCGGCAGGGCTCTTGTGAGTACTTCACGGTTCATAGGTGGGCGCTCTTCACAGCTCATGCTACGCGCGGGATTAAAGTTATTGATAGCGATGGAAAGCGTTCTGTATTCCCCTTTCTGGAAGGTATCATCGACACCTCATGTTAGGTGAAACATCACAGTCTATAAGAGAAAAATCCACGCTCTACAAGAAGATCTGTGACAAGCCACAGGAAGATACTCCCTAGTATAGAAACTGCGTGTCAGAAATTTAAAGTCCAAAGATGGTAGCAAAGTATATTCAGGATAATACTTGCTCCGTGTGCCTCAGTAGGTACAACAATACAGAGTTAAATTATCTACAAGAGAGAGAGATGAGCAGAAACCTAAAAATTATCTGACATTACAAACCAAAATGGTATACTGAGCAGAACATCGGACATACAGATGCTACTGTCGAAGCACATTATTAACAGTACAGTATTAATGTTTCAAGTAATGAAAGTATTAATGCATTAACTAGAAAATTAAGGTTCCTGCAGTCTTGTTTCGATGTGTAAAGCAACCTGGAATTCTGATACAACTAGATCTTTTGTATTGTATGCAAGTGCTGGTACCGTAATAAAACAGTTTTACGTCCCTACAATGATACATTCCATCCTTTCCAATATTATCGCATTGCACTTACCTGTACTCTATTCAAATCTCTGGATTCCTCTTTAATAGCACACGCGGTTTCAAAATTAAACGGATCAAATGTAGGAGCATATTTTACAGCTAAAAACAAGGAAAAAGTTGCTATAAACATGTCTCTAAAGTCTATTTCCTGGATATAATAAATTTAAAAAACATAAAAAGAAACTGAAATAAACCTCTAAAAGGAAAACATCTATAAAGTGACCTCCTCCATTTTATTCAATGTAGAGTTTGAAGCCGCAATTCCCTGGCATGTCTTATTGTTTCAGAGTTATTCTTAATGGTTCCACCAGCTTACAAAATACTTTTCTCAGCTAGTCTTCAGTGGTAATATGCGTAGAATAAGTCATGGATTACATGTGATTTCGCCCCCCCAAACAAAGTAATTTAAGAATGTGAGGTCGGGTGATCGTAGTGGCCATTGTACAGGGCCATTCTGACCAATCCATCTGTTATAGAACTCTGTATTTAAAAGCCGCAAACATCACGAAAAAGGTGGGCTGGTGCACCTTCGTGCATAAACTGCATCCACTGCCGAATTTCAAGGGATGGGATTCATACCAGTAGTTCCCACAAATTGTTCCGCAGAACATTTGGTTACCCAATTCCTGAAAGCCAGCCACGTTCGTAAAAAAATAAGGACCAATGTTTCTCCAAGAACACCGCACATACATTGTTAAGCACAAAAGGAACTAAGGATACGAGGCATCACTACAGTATGTATGTAAATTGCGTGCATTCTGTGGTCGATTTGTTTGCTGGACGAAAAACCAGAGTTTAAGGGAGGGGAAAAAAAGCATGCTACCGTCGCCTGAGACCGACTAACTCAGCCACGTTGCGAAAAAAGCTCATAAAAATTCCTTGTGTCACTGATGGGATTGAAATCTAACCCTTTTCCAACCGGTGTGGGGAAGACAGCGATATTTACTGTGCTACTCGTAAGGGCCTAACACTGCACAACATTAAAGGAAATATTGATAATGAGCACTGACAATCATTCGTGGATTTTCTTCGGTCTCTTGTCTCGAGAGTTGAACATTCCACTTCTTGAAAAATATGATTCAACGGCAGCAGAATAGGGCTGAGAAATTGAAGGTCGTCCCGTGTACGTTGCAAAATGAGCAACTAACAAAGGTCCTGCATTTATTAATGTCTTGTAGCAACTTATGGTGCTTGTGGTAGGTTGTCGTTGTTGTTATTTTAGGAGCATTAGCAACTAAGGCCATATTGCTCCGGGGATATGCGGTGGTCATTCCCTGACCTTTCCGCATCCTCCGTATTTGGTCGTCACGGGTTCGAACTCCGGTCTAATCAAGAAGCGTGTGATACGCACTGCTGCTCCTGCCCACCTGGCTACGGAGGCACCGCTTGTGGTAGGAGACACTTGTATAGCACGAAGCATTTGCTCTTCAACATTTGCAGTTCGTAAAAATTTCCATCTACTACCATTTATTCGTAATGATTCTATCGTATTTGTTTATCTATGTCATCTCTCCATAGCAACAAATGCTTTACGATATGGTACTAGTCGAGTTGGAAAATTTTCGGCGTATCTGCGAACACCAGCAACGGAATTCTTATGCATTAATTTAAAATCATATCAATTAACTCGACAAAAGTAAGTAGATTTGTAGGATCTCCCGTAACATCAGTTTAACAAATTCCGCACTTGTAAACAACACTGAGATATTAGTATGATTGATGTAGCTAAGCAACACTACTCACGTTGGCTCGAACTTCTATGTTATGGTACTTATGTTTTGTACTGTTAAAAGCCCGTTTTACAGAGTCATGTTTTTATGACATAAATCTAAAAAAACGTTCTGCGCTTTTGTAATTTCTGATTAATATCTCAAAAATGACTTCGGAGACATATGTTTAAAGAAACTTTTTTATAACTTTTAGCTATAGAATATGCTCCTACGTTTATTCCGTGCAATTTTAAAACATCCTGTATATTACACTGATGTGCAAAACTTAAGGACCAGTCAGGTTTTCACCTGTAGCTTCTCATAGGAGTGGCCTGGATATGGGAAAAGCATACCAAAGGTACCTCGTGAGGTACAGAAACGATGAAGGAGATAACACCGACACAACAACAAAGGAAACAAAACAGTACAGAGAGACTTTATTCAAAAATGGCAACATAGCAATGACTGCCATGACACAGATGCATCACTACCAAAGATATAACAAAGGGAAGAGGTGGTACTCAGTAGGAGATATGGATACCCCTAATGTCAATGCAGGCTGTCCATACTTAGAAAAATGTTGTTGATAGGTTCTTCGGTAAATTCGTCCATTCCTCTGTCAGCGCCATCTTCGGCTGGTGAACAATTTCTGGTGGGTGTGGGCGTGCCGCTAGGCGTTTCCCCAAAGTGTCCCATGTATGGTCGATGGGATTTAGATTGATGGAACGGACAGACCAATCCATACGAACAATGTCTTCACTTTCCAGAAGCATATCAACAGCTGCACTGCGATGGGGTGTGGCGTTATCATCCATAAACACGAACTCGAGGCCAATGGCACCTCGGAACAGACACACATGGGGAAGGATTACCCCAGTACACTAGCGTGCACCGGTTACAGTACCGCCTTCCAGTATCTGGAGTTGTGTACATCCATCCAAGATAACGCCTCCCCAGACGAGAACACCTCGACCGACATATCGATCCCTTTCAGTGATGTTTGCGGGGCGATTCCGTGTGCTAACCTCTCGCCAGATTAGCTGACGTCCAGAATCGCTGCTGAGACTGAATCTACTCTCATCAGTAAAGAGTACCTTACTCCATTGCGCTGTTGTCCAGTCCTTGTGTTCGATGCACCACTGTAAACGGTGTCTCCGATGGGCAGGTGTTAAAGGTACACAGCGTACTGGCCCTCGGGCAAATAGTACACCTTTTTGGAGTCGCCTGGCTACAGTAAACCGCGATATCCTGCGTCTTGTGCAGCTGGTTTGCAATGGATCCGGCTGTCTGGTGTCGGTCCCTCTTGGCCTGTAGAAGTATATAGCGGTCATCACTGGGCGTTGTTTTTCGTGGACGACCATCACTGGTCCTTCGAACGGCTGTACCTGTCGTTCTGAAAGCCGACCACGCACGTGAGACGATGCTACGGACGATTCCGAACTCTGCAGCCACACTACTCGCACTTCGACCTTCCTCGAGCTTCCCAATTATTCGACCCCGGGTAAAGTCATCCAGATGTTGTCTACTGGCCATTTCGTTGTCCGTAGCACTGTATGAAACCAATCGAACGTTTGTAATAATTGTGCTCACCATTCGGTAATTTGCACATACCTGCTGAACTGCTGCTATTATCTGTTTATGTGAGCTCTCTCATTACGATTCAAATTTTTGCATGTGCATCAGCTTTCTACTGAACGGCCACAGTTAAGCAAATCGCCACAGACTGTTTCGTTTGATTTTGTGGTTGCAACCTTTAGAAATAGTGTTGGTACTTAAGTTTTGCACCCCAGTGTATAAATAGATATTTATAAAGGGATCTTTAAGATCGGTGTCATGGGTTGCCAACCAGTTCATTGGATCTCGAGCTCTTCCTTGACAATGCCATCATATTAAGACATATACTTGAAATATTTAACATATGTATAGACCAAACATAAAGCTGTCTCGGTTAAGGACTGTGTGGAGTTTCATCGTTAGGTTACAACTGAGTGGATAGTACCTCAACTTATTGTACTGCGTCAATTTTAAAATGTTCTTTATGACGCAAATTTTTTATGCTGATCTATTTGAGGAGACATTTAGCGCATTACTGATTGTAAACGGTTAAAAATGGTTGTAGATAAGTTGAAGACTGTTGCAATCTACCTATACGTTAAGTGTAGTGGTGTGGTAATTGTACGCATATTCTGTTTTTCTTTTCTGTTTGTGATGTGGGCAAATTGGAACACTGAAAACAAGGTGCCTTTAAGGCGAGACAGTTCCCCGGAAGTAACTGTCCAAGGTTAACGTGAATCAGGTATGCGACTCGTTCATTCAGTTTGGTATCTGGAAAATGCATTTGACAAATGAATGTGTGGATAAATTATCTAGCAATAATAAAAATTTCTCATCAAGTGATGTTTTCGACAAGACATTTATCATACTTGTAAGTTATCACGTGACCCATTGCTCTTCATAAGCTTCCTTATTGAAGAGTTCTGCCCATAAGTGAGAAAAAAAATATAATAATAAAGAAGAAACAGTACACCTTAACTTAACGCTATGATGAAATGATTTTTTCAAGGTTTTCCACATCATAACCTGACTTGACAAGATCCAGTCACGATTAGCATGAAAGAGACCTTCAGGAAATCTATCATAAAATTTGATCCCCTTAAAATGGCTGCCTGGGATGATCAGATCACCACTACCAGTATTCATAAGATTTCACATTTTCATTATTGATTGTGATTCTTGGTTTCAAATCATCATGCTTTGAGAATAGAGTAAATACACAAAGTAAAATTAAGATTATTATCAAGGTACCAGAGTTCATATCCGTGTGATGCGTATTTGTAAATAGAAAATGTGTGTTCAAAAGCCGATTTGCATGTTTTGCAGGCTGGAAACCAGGAAAAAGTTCAAAATAATAATAAAAAAAAAAAAAAAAAACAGTGCAATAGTCTTGATAGTTACATCAAACAATATTTTAAGACCATTGAAAACACAGCTCAGTAGGCCAGTCAAAACCATACAATTATCTGTGGCTGGTATTCAGGAAGGACATTGATCATCAAGTCTAGATCCCATCACCGTCAGCAAGCCAAAAGTTGGACTGTGAATCAGTTGACGTTAGAAATAATGCAAAAGATGCAATAGTTTTTCTGAAAACAGAAGAGGTATGTGCAAATGATTCGAATTAAAGTAATTTGCGATGTTAGAAACAAAGATTTTACGGAAAAAGCAACAACGTGATCTCAAAACCTGTCTCGGACTTGAGAAAATTTAAGAGTATACAGTTATGAGGTTCCTGTCACAAGTTAGTTAAGGAAAAGAAAGCACAACTATCTTTACGCTTTCAGTATTTTATATTCTTATACAAGACACAAGACAAAAAAACACAGTTACTCTGAGACGTAAGTAAGACAAGAAATACAAGAGAGATCCTCGTGTATAGCACAGTTGGTATAATCACCTTCCTTCCTACACCCGCTGGATAAGACCTGAGTCCGAATCCCGTTAATGACGCGGGCAGCTTTATGGGTCTTTTTCACACCATAGCTGAGTTAGTCGATCTCAATCGTAGCATGTTTTTTCCTCCCGGAAACTCTAGTTTTTTATCCAGAAAAACAACTACCATAGAACACATTTAATTTACAGAAAATATTACATACCGTCACAATATGACCTAATCTGCTGATTCGCCTAAGTCCTATAACAACAATAAATATGGAAAATTCTTTTCGATATTTGTAGATAATCCATTAAATTTGTGGAAAGAATCGAAGCCCTGTAAAGATAATAGTTGTCCCACTTCTGCAGGGGAAATTTTTCTTTTCATAGATTTAAGAATCCTTGCTGACGATCAGTTCTGCGATCCATCGCTACAGACAAAACAGTTATCTCACAAAAATCACAGAAGGGAAGAATTGATTTGAGGTAAACATAAACAGGCAATTGCAGAACATATGCAATTTGCGAACCTATCTCGACATATCAGAAAATACAAAAATTCACTTTTTCGTTGTATTTTGTGGATCAATTACGAAGATTGTTCTACTTAAAAACATCAAATGTCAACACTGGCTAATTACACCAATAAAATAATAATTGTTAAATGCTGTCGTTTCTAATCCCTAATCATATCAGGATCATTCCATGAATACGTTTTTCCATATTGATGATGCCGTCCGGGTTGGTAAAATGTTTTTGCCATTTAAAAACCTTTTTTAAATGGAAAAAAAATTGTTCTTGTTTATACTCCGGCACGACCACCAGAATTTACAATAAATACAAACGATAATCGTATTTAGCAATCACGGGCTTGAACCTCGGTTCACTCAAAGAGCACGTACTACTGCACTACCGCTCCTGACCACCCTGCTACGTCCTGTTATACCTAGTGTTTGCTTTTCTTTTCTATCTGAGTTCACAATTTAGTGCTAAACTCAGAGGCCGAGATTTGAATTGTAATTTTCAGGAATGAGTTGCTTTACAAAAAGCTTGGAATTTCAGTTAGGTAGGACAGCGTTACAATATTCCTTGATTAGTGCACTAAATATTCCTTGATTAGTTTCCTTAATTAGATTCCTTGATTCCTTCCACGGAATGTTTATATGAGAAAAGGAAAGGAAGATATTCCAACTGACTTTTTTAGTCTTTTTCTAGAATTTTCTCTAGAAAAACAACCTAACGGGCAATAGTCCACTATATCTTAACTAGAATACCCGTGCTGAATATTTTGCAAAAACTATTTCAGAGAAGAAGTAAAGATTAATATCGAAGTAATTACAAAATCCTATCCCTCGGCTTCCTTCGCTGCTAGCTAGTGTCAGTGAAACCAACTTGGGTAAAAATGCGATTTGATAATTTTTTACATATATGACTATGTCGTCCTTTAAAAAAAATCCAATTATTGCACAAAAATTATCTGGATCTGGAAACTGATGCGTAAAGGTTGTCCAAGAACAAAAACGTCGCTTTGTTGAAAGTCTGACCCTGAGATGATAAAAGCTAAGGAATTGTCTTTTCTTCAAAGTGAAGGCAAGTTAGCACTGGGAGTTAAATCAATTCTCGGGACTTGAAAATCGGTCGGAAAATTTTTTGTAATTTTTTTTTTTGTTGCTCAGTTTTACTGCTAAATAACACTAATTTCAAAAGTAATCGGATCAAAAGCTTCTTTAGTCTTTGGGTTATTCGAGTTCAAAAAACGTTCCGGACAGAGGGACATGAGCAAATTATTATATAGATAACAGGGAAGATACTGTATTACGTTCACGAAAGGACGCCTGCTAATATTATTTATTTTTTATACCTTATGTAATATTGCTACTCCAAATATTATTTCTCTAATAATACCTATAGATATCCTGAGCGGCCAGTTTATTAAGTACACTTACCTAATGGAGAGCAATGTCTCCCTTTAACCCTCGGAATAACCAGGATTAGTCTTGGCATCGACTCCACGAGGTGTAGAAGGCGTGCCACATGTTCGAAACAACTGCTTCCCACAGCTGTTGAAAACTGGTTTCAAAACTCACTGCGAAGAGCTCGTTCTGCTTCATCACACAAGTGCTCAACTGGATTGAGGTCTGATGACTGGGAAGGTCGCTGCAAAAGGCTAAATTCACACTCATGTTTCGGAAACTAGTTCTGTACAATTATGGCCTCACAACATGGCGTATTACCCTGTTGGAAGAACCATTCGCACATGAATAGAGGACAGTCATGACGGGATGCGCCTGAGCGTAAACCATTGTCAGATAATTTGTGGCATACAAATGTTGTTCCACTGGCATCAAGCGAACTAATGTGCACCATGAAAACTCTTCCCATGATATTACACCATGAAAAAGAGCCTACATTGTTAATGCCTGGCAGGATGGGCCTACGGGTTCATGCAGTTTTCGCCATATTCTGGTCTTCTTATCAGCATAAAACAGCAGAAACAAGGATTCGTCAGACCAAGCAATGTTTTTCCCCCTCCTCCACTGTCCATTATAACATCACTTTCTGCGCTGGCCCCGACTAAGATGTCACGTTCAAAGTCGCCTAAATCTTTCGTCTTGCCCTACCACGGAGTGAATTGTTTGCATATAGCATCCCTACATATTCGCCCATCTGCTTTATGCTGAAGGGTGCGAACAGGTGATACTGTTACCCAAGATGCTGTATTTCATGAGAAGGGTAGGCCACTCGGTGTACATAGTAACGCGCACATTATTGGAATCGGGCCACTTTGCAGTGAGGCAGCTTGTAGTCATCAACAAACCTCTGCATGCAATGTCAGCTATTATCTGTCAGGAATAAAGCTGGTGGTCCAAAATACCCCAGAATGATTTGACCAAGTTGAAATTAGAGCTCGGAACGAAACTTAAAATTTGATCAAAATCTTAAAATTAAAGACAATAACAAAATTTTCTGTTAAAATAAAGATTGGAAGAACACTGTTCGCCACAAACCACAATACACTGCGGTTATATTGCATAAGGTAATTTGTTATTCACCATACCATTTCTTTTCTTCGCAGTTTAGCAAGCTTCAAATTTTTCGCACCAGCAACATCCTTATTCTGTAATTCTGTAGAGAACGGTTTGGAGATTTGGCTGACAGTTCTGAATACAGTCCAGATGACGTGAAGAAAATGGTAGCGTACAGCATTGAGCAAAAAGTGTTCATTATAGGACTGAATAATAAATTATTCAGTCGTTGAATACCAACAGAAGGGGGGATTTAATTGTTTCTTCTCAAAGATAATACCGACAAACTTAGGCGTGCGTGATGGACCAACAAACCAAATAATTTCGAGGATAGTAGATCAATTAGAGAGAAACAGGAAATGTTTAGACGAAAGGAAAGGTCAGACATGCAGACCGTCATTAAGAACGCTAGAAAGGGTTGATGAAGTTTGGGAAATCTTGCTGCGAAGTGCATGGAACAGTTTGCGTAAACTTTCTCAACAAATTCTGATATCTTACAACGCAATAAAGAAGATTTATCAAAATGACTCGTCTGCATATCCTTACAAAATTCAGATCTGTCAGCCATTACAACAAAATGCAAAAGAGCGTCGTGTTCAGTTCCCACGGAAATTAATTCACTCAGAGCGAGAACGTGACATAGCTTTAGGCCAATGTTTTTCGATGGAAATATCCTAAGTGACGTGTCATTAGGGGTAACTTTGTGCCTTTTTTTGTAAGGCACTGACACGAATGACAAATGATTTCAAAAGGACGATGCGAAGCCATAAACTACAGAAACTGTCCTGAAGTTCCTGGATGAAATTTTTGACAACAGGGTGGTTTCTAACCGCTATCCTGAGGTGTATAGAAAAGAACTGGCGTGGCTTCCGATGTCGCTGATTTAAATCCATGTGACTTTTATTTCTGGAATTAGTATTAGCCATATAGGGCAAGGAAGCGACAGGCTTATGCTAATCTTATCTTAAAGACAGTGTTAAGAAGAATCCATGAACCATTCCTGCAGTGAGGAAAGCGATTGAAGATGAAAGTGTTTCTATGTCGAAGGAAACATTGGAGCATGTTCTTTGTAACTTCACGCTGATTTTGACATATTATTGATAAACGTGTTGGACAAACTGAACATGTTGTGGCATGATTTTCTTAATGCTAGTAAATACAGCTCATGTGTTAATTTCTGCTTCTGAACATTTTTTGTTCTTCAGATGCATAAAATGGTATGATGAATAAAATCATCCTGTACATTTGCATTTGTGGGCATACACTTTTGGGCAAGGCGAGCAAAAAATAAATTTCCATGACCAATTTGAATTTTTGTAGGTTGATATTAACTAATAATCACGCACCAGACATACCTTCGGAGGCTCTCAATAATTGTAATCTCGAGCTAGCTGTGGACCTCATGACCAGATGGATTCGAACAATTGCAAGTTATGGTGCTACAAAGACTGTCTACTTCACTCCCCGTTCGAGAGCTTGGTGGACACCAGCATTGAACAGCAGCTTTCAAGAAAAATAAAATCTGCATAAGAGATGGAAAGAATCAGGCGCTATACAAGATAGTATTGCCTTCTCCAGAGCCCTGACAGTTTTCAACCGCCAGAACTCATTTGCAATTAAAAAGCATTTAAATGCAACCCTACGAAAAGGCAAATCGTTTTATGACTCTCAGCACACAGGAATTCCTAAAACACTGGACCTTGAACTGTGGATGTATGTATGTATGTATGTATGTATGTATTTAACTGTCGAAGGGTGGCACCCGGACATACATCCATCTCCACCAATTTATCATATAATATCATGTTCTCATAATGGCCTGTTAGTGTAAGTGTGTGTACACGTGTGTGTAATGTGTTAAAAGCGAAACTTATAACACATTACACACACGTGTACTACTCTGCCACCAGGTGATAGTCCATTGGGCAATTACCACCTGGTGCCCATCCCTGGCACGAGGAGCTATGCCTGGATCTATTAACTCTGGCTGTGTATATTGCACCTAAATCCCGCACCCACCAGTAAGGGTGCAAGACTGGTGGGTGCCAGCAGTCCCGCTCCTCGGGTGCCCACACCCAAGAGCCAGCAAAAAAAAAAAAATGCACCAACTAGGAGAATACATCTTACTAGTGGATGGACCACATTGCACGGTTCTCAAACACTGTGGCCCCGATGCACCTAGGCAACTCATTCATCAACAACGTTCCTACTGATATGCTCGCCACCGTTCGCATCAATAGGAAGCAGCTTATAACTGTTATAAATGGATTGCACCAACTAGGAGAATACATCTTACTAGTGGATGGACCACATTGCACGGTTCTCAAACACTGTGGCCCCGATGCACCTAGGCAACTCATTCATCAACAACGTTCCTACTGATATGCTCGCCACCGTTCGCATCAATAGGAAGCAGCTTATAACTGTTATAAATGGATTGCCGCCCACTGCAACTGCAGGCCTCGATCTTGTGCCAGAATTCATGATTAAATGTCTTAGCTCGTTTATCATCGATCCCCTTATCAATTTTTAACCGTGTCTTAAGGCAGCACTACTTTCCCCCTCTCTGGAACAGATATGCTGTGAGGCCACACCCTAAATGCCAATCTGCAACCCTCATTACACAGTTCAAGCCAATCTCTCGTTCTTTCAGCCTCTTGAAGCTCATGGAGAAGACATTACTTTCCACCATCACCAATCAAATCATGCCTCACAAACACAAACCCCCACAGATTCACTATGCCATTCCAGGAAGATCCGCAATCACCAATTTAACATCCATAACAAACACCATTCTCAGTGCATTAGAAACTAAAGTAGGGCTTGCCGTCACGTACATCGACCTGGAAGCTGTCTTCGACTCCATCAGTATCCTCTCACTTGTTGACCTCCTAGAAAACTACTTCTACATAAAAGGTAACATGTTGTGGTTTATCACAACCCTGCTCTCTGACAGAACCATTCTTCTTAAAGCAGATCAACACACAATCTGGAGAAAGATCACTGCGAGAGTTCCCCAAGGCGGAGTCCTCTCCGGAGCATTATTCACTGCAGTTATTGTTCCGTTTGTGCAACAGAGAGAAGACATACTCTGCTATGCCGATGATATTAAGATATATACTCATATTAACCCCGGCGAACATCTCACAAACATCAATAAAAGATCAGTGAAAAGTTACACAACTTAGGATCTTATCTCCATCAATTTGGCCTCCTCATTAACCCTGCCAAATCAGCCCAAATTGTCTTTTCTCTGAAGCGCCAACCCACTAAAATCCAAGCTTCTCTAGACGGCATTCCCTTCCCAGTGGTCAAGTTGCATACAGACTTGGGAGTTGTCTTCGACTATAAACTGAGCTTCAACCCCCACATTGACAAGTTCATGGCAAAATTCTGAATTCTGTCAAATGCACTGGACCACAAAACAACAACTGCTCCACGTTAGGGATCTGGATGTGACTCGTCCGTACATATACACCTCAGTATACTCCGTCGTATTATATGCCTCGGAAATTTGGGGGTAAGCGGCCCCTACCAACATCAAGCGCGTGTACTCCGCCGAATACTGGCTCCTTCGTTGGATCAGGCAAAAACATCGTCGTCCACCCCACCAAAGGACAATCACAATGGCGATGTCACTGAATTTTGTCCGACTTCCAGATCTTGTATTTGAAAAACGCCTTGTTCTCACTGTCAAAATGACAATCGGAATGGTCTCAGAGCCAAGCATCTGGGAACTGTGTGGCTGGAGGAGGATCCCTCTACCCAGACTGAGGTCAGCTCCCACGCTCACAGCCCACTATAACAGACTAGCGCTCAGTGACCGCTTTCTCACCACAATCCTTTCAATTGACGGCGACCTCTGTAGGTTTGCGAAGGATCGGAGGTACCGAAGACAGATCCTTAAGAGCCTGACCTTGGCCAAGTAAAGTGCACATTGATAAGGGCAGCATAATAATGCCAAATATATTGTAAATAATGTTCAAAGCACGATGTCTTTATGAATGTGTTGTGAATAAAGTCAAGAATATCTTTAATATAAATATTAATATAAATATAATACAAACGTAAATATGAATATCTTTATTAATTCATTGTAAATACTGTCAAAAGCATATCCTGTAAATAATCTGACACTGATTCTTATTGTTGGCTCTGGGGGATGAGCCCGAACTTCGATGTGGGCCTCGTCCCCCCCAAGGTCCACCAGGAGCAAACTGGGCTCCCTGTTTCAGGTCCTCATGAGCCTCCCTTTCCCTGGATCGCATGGCATCAGTTATATTCTGGTCTTCACTAATAATTTTAAACAATAAAAGAATAAGTAAACTTATAATTACAAGTTGTAGTATAAAAGAGAACCGTAGCAAATTACCGTTTTTAATGCGCCCCAACCCTTATGAAGCTGTGTATCTAAAATATTTTCCAGTCGGTTCCTGCGTAGGGGTGCTTATGGTTCTCTGCTTTGGAATACCTTAAACCCTAATAGGGACTGACATAGAAAAAGTCTTCTAGTCTATGCTCCACTAAAAGCACTCTTCGCCTTTGAATAAATTTTCAAAAGACAGGAAGTGTGCATGATGTCCCTATAATAGGTAAGCCAACAGCTTGTAAAGGCATCTGAGGAAGTATCCAAAGTTATTCAAGAAATTGCTTCCAAACATCGGCATTTGTAATGCTGGCGATTTCGCTGGAAGCCTGGATATTTGACAAAGGACGCTTTTAAAATTCACGGAATAAGTGTTAAAGCTGTATCCGTACACGAACAACTGCTCAATCAATAATTTCGAACAGTTATGTGAGTAGGTCGTCTTTTGCTAACATTTGTTTATCAAGATCAGATGAAACCCAGCTTGGCTAATAGTAAACGTGATGAAAAAGTTACTGTATAGCATAGTTTGCCACGATTTTTGACTACACATTTTAATGTGGTAAAATGTGGTCCACATTTTATTGAAGGAAAACTTAATGGTGCCCAACAGAAACGATATTGCAACAAACCGGAGTGGCACCACAATTCCATAGATGTGTAACTAGTCTTCTTAAGAATGCATTCGGTAAGAACTTCAATGACTGGAGTTTTGAAACCCTATTTAAATTCCTACGGCTTAAATTTAAATTTCCCTATTTAAATCCCTACGGATTTTGACCTGGAGCTTTCGAATTCTTATGGACATTCGTCTCAAACGGATTTTTGCCATATTTTGTATTTACAAGTAATCAATAAATATCCGTTTATAAAATTTAAAATAATATGCCAAATTGTTTTATGCTCACTCTGTGCACAGAAACCCAGAAAGTTCGTTTTTCATTGAAAAGCGAATCCTTCTTTGATTGTTGCAGTCATAGATTGTTGCTTTTAAAGCAAAACAGATATTAGACTACGTATAATGAGTGAAAAGTTATGTTCTTGTTTCAAATTTTGAAACTGCTATCATCCATCCAAAACGACTGTCTTTTACAAATAACTGAATCTGTTGCACGACCACATTTAGTCTTGTCAATCGAAAAATTAATGTGTTTCTGATAAGCAAGTGAGGTGTTATCTTATTTTGCAATGATAGAACAATTATTTAAGTAATTACTAAAAAAATATATAGTAAAGCTGTACAGGAAGAAATAGCCACATACTGCATTGAGAAGAAAGGAGTCGTCAACAGGGAAGTGCATTATAAAAGTTCTGTGGTGTGATCACGGCGCTACAAATTGTGGAGATTGCCAAGTACTTCATGGTTTCATCTATAACGTAGCCCAACGATAGATTTTCACTATGAAAAACGAACGAAAAGATACTAGCTTTCATAAATGACCAATAAATGTCTATATGTTAAGGTGGTAATCTATGCAATCCATGACCTCGTGAAACAAAACCAGATGAGATTATAAACAGCAGAGAGAGGCATGAGAACGCTAAAGCGAACTTAAAAATCATGCTAGTACGTATTTCAGATGTTTATCGTACCATAGTGGGCAGGAAGAAATAGCAAACTAAGTTGGAAACTAAGAAGCTTACAATCGAATATTTTATAAGTTTTTATTCCTTAATTTTATAAAGCTGAAATTAAGTGGTTTCGAACGGTGCAAGTTTCATTACATGCTTATTGAAAATCGGTTCAGGTATTTTGCAACAACAATATTATCATGTCTATAAAACCTGATGCTCCTAGCTGATCAATCACGCTGGTACATCAGACGCTCATTCCCGGGGTTAGTGGCATTTTTGACCTTGAATATGGCTGTAATTTCCTGGTTTCCTAAGGACTTGGAGAAGCTGAACGCAACGAGTTCCTTAATGACGAGACTGTGTATGAGGTATCCACATACAGTAGACGCCACTCTTTTACCAAATACAGCAACGATGAATGGATAAATCTACGGGTCAAACGTAAGGAAGGAATGGATCCACCATTCACGTCCATATTTGCGACAAGCACTAGTACAATGGAAATTGGCTCCAATCTGAAATGGATGCATCGTAGTTTTCAATGTTCGAAGAGAATAACTTTGATCAATAGGGTAGATTGTATTTATTTCATTTTACTTAGATAATGTGCAATCAAGTTGCATTACAGGGGATTTCATATCGTTGACAGAAGCGATCGGGTTACAATGTAGCAAGATTATTCTTGAAAGAAAGGTTGTAGTTTCCACAACACTATGCGTAATGTGAAACGATTGCCATGTAGAAGAGTATCTTTCATAATATGAAAAGTTTTATAGCCTTTATCTCTTCAGCTCCGTATACAAAGGAGATGTTGGTTTGCCATAGCGGAACAATGAAACTTGTTACGATATGGTAACCCGTGGTAATGGGATTTAAAAAATTTATGAAGTCCCGAAGATAAATGTAATTAGTAGAGGAAAACAAATGTTTCCGAAAGCTCTTGTGGATGATATAAAGAAAAAAAAAAAAATCTCGATTAGGAACTTTGGCGTGTGTATGTTGGCGTGTGTATGTATGAATTTTTCGAACAGAGGGGAATGTTTGAGCTTCGCAGCTTGTTGTAGAATCCATGGTAGTTAAAAAATATTATCCGGTAACATCTAAAAGTGCATATAAGGATCGTTGTGGCATGGCAAAGATCTTTGGATTCATCTATTGCAGACAAAAAAGAGAGTTGTCACAATTTCTCCTACGTATGGGTCAATTATAACGTCTATGATAGTTGATTAAAACAGATATAAACTGATGGGAAAATTAATATACCATAAAGATTTTGCTAGAACTTTTTTTATTCGTCAAAGGATTATGCAATTGTTACAGCCGAATCATGTCAGAATAACTTGATCCGTTTGTCACTATAAGATTCTGCTGCTCTTGATCCAGTTGCGCCTCCTCATAGCTCGTTTTTTGTTTTGTTTTGTTTTTCTTTTTAAGAAATATAGTATCTCACTTGTTCCCGGTCTAACTATGCTCTTTATGGTAGTTATTATCCTTTAGTTTTAAGCATGCTCACATAATTCGAAAGGAATAGAATTTATCCCATTAGTTACAGTTCCATCACCACATTCCACATGTCGCCAAAATCTATGAAACGTTAATTTTAAAGTACATTGCATTTTTCAGTTCTCCATCCTTTTATCAATAGTGTAGTCATATGGCTTTCTTCCTAAACATTCATTTTCTCAAACCTCGCGATATTAATCTACTTTAAATCTTCATAAAAGTAAACAGATTCCTTGTTCCCAGATATAACTCATCCAGCTGATCCTGCTCATCTCCATGTTCCCTCTTATAAAGTTTCTACTTATGATGTTTTTTTTTCTTTACTGAATCTGCTTGAACAACTGCTTATCAATCGTCATTTATCTGTTGTTATTGAATGTGATTCTTCCATTCCTTTTATTTTGTCAAGTGGTATCTCACAAGGTTCGTCTTTAGATCGTTATCTGCTTATACCATATCCAAGCGATTTGTAGACCGTTTTTCAATCTGCCAACATTGAGTGGTGAATGGCATCACATCTTGCAACGCAGGTCTATCCTTCTGGTCGAATAAGAACATATTTCTAAACATTTCGAAGTTTACTCTCAGATTAGGATAAAAACCTATAAATACTCGGACGATACTATATAAACGTTGCTGGAATCAATTGTCCTCAGACACCATTGCTCAGAAAAATATTTTGCCACGCTAAGGCCACAGAATAAAATCAATTTAATGTTATAAATATTAAAACAGAAATAAACTGAATGTTTTATCGTAAAAACAACATAACAGACAATATCTTATGTACTGAGAAATCAGAATTTTACTTCAATATTGGAAAAATGTTATATTTTGCAACAACTTGCGAATGAAAGAGAAATGTCTCCGTTTCCATAACTCACTTCAGTCAGGCAGACATTTCTTGGTCGCTATAGCAACTAAGGAAAGCGGGAAATTTGAAGTGTTACAATGGACTCTGGTCCCCCTTACTTATATTTTGCTTATTGAAGAGTATTAAGCTCGTGAGAGAATTTATTCTATTCTCTATATTTAATATGGACCAGTGCTATTTTAATCATATTGCTATTTTTGCTATAGTACATGGACCCACAAATCTTTCTGAGTGATTGAGGGGACGAGCTGTCATTGTTATTATAATATATTACTTATAAAGATGTCCACTTGATGCATGAACACAAAGGCTACTGGACCAGGTTATGAACTTTCCGTGCCACATTGTAGATCAAGGTTTCATAACCAGGAGGTGAAATATAAGTCAGGAGAACTGATACCTCACCTTTAAACAATACATTGTACATCAAGGTTTCATAACCAGGGAGATGAAGTATCAATCAGGAGGAAGAGAGGAGGCCATTAAGAACACATGAAATTATGTTTTTTGCTGAAGCAAAAAAACCAAACAATTTCATTTCTTTTTTTTCTTACTCCTTCATTTTCAGGTTGTTTTAATGAATAAATGTGGCTTTAAGCAATATTTTTTTTTCAGAACTGAAAAAAAAGTACTGAATTTTCTAACCATGTATTTCATTTACAAAATTTGAAACTAGAATAGGTGGGAGGATGACAGGCAGGGTAATACAAATGAGTCGGCCTCCTTCCGAGCCCTGACGGGGGGGGGGGCAAAACCGTTTCTTAAATTATTATAATATAGTTATAACCAAAGAAAGGAGACCCAAAACCAACCATTCATCCAGGCCTCGAGTACCATTGCACGGTCCTGGAGGCAGGACAAAATTGAAAAGGAGGTAACTGTACAAAAAGGTTAAGAATACTCCCCCTCTCGTAAACTAGAAACCAGCAGCTATACCAGAGTTCCAAAAATACGTAGAGAGCAGTGGTTTCAAACTATGGTGCATATACAACTGCACTGATACGCACACTGTTGCACTGGTAAGAGGGAAAAAATAATGAACAGCGTTTATCTTATTACAAAAAAGTAGTGGTAAAAGAAAATTTAACTTTTGAAAAGTTCTACAATAAAATATCCGCTACTGGCGCTTAAGTCAAAAAGAGAGAATCCCTTACCCTTGCGTAGAACTATTTCTGAAGTGCTGCAATTATTTGAAGAGAACACAAGTTCAGAAGGAGCAATAATCAATCATATAAAGAGGGTTTCTGCGCTCAAAGTCATTTATTTTCAGGACAGGTTATAAATACATAGTTCATTTTCAGTTTTACTGGCAAATAATAATCAAGGACTCGCATTCCCGTCTAAGAATTGTCCAATTTTAAATAAATAATGCACGTATTCACCTTAAACTTTATAGTTCTACATTTTTATATATATTGCGACTACTTATACTTTAAGCACATCAAATAATTATACAGTTTATGTTCCAGCTTGCATATTATCTCAAGATATAGTAAACAGGGTTAGATTTTAAGGAACTTTTTTTATATATCACAAAAATACTTCAAGAACGATGTATGGCCAAGAAAACAACCTTCTTATAATGGTTACCAAATTGTTATAATATACTTCACCTTTTTATTTCTTAATAAAATAAAGCATTCACTTAAAAAACTTTAGTACATTATCTGGACGGTCTAGGGGCACAGGCCACCCTTCAGTGGAGGAATAGCTCATCAGCAAATTCCATCCTAAACTTGCGGCAATGATAATTAGTCGGTAAATGTACACAGCAGAACGTTATAGGTGGTGATGAAAGTACTGATGACGTATTAATACTTAGGATACATAAATTTCTGTTTATCCTTTACTCCCACTTACCTTGAGTAGCCTAAGTAGCCTTGATTGTCTTGAGTAGAGCAAAGGAATCAATAGATGGCATTCCTTACATCCAACTTCCTCATTGCTTCGCTATTAGGCCTAGCACATACTGGACAGCACACTCAAGACTGTAATTACCAAAGAGCTGGCCTTGCACATACGCACACACATACGCACACACACTGCACTGCTCTTTCTCGAAGTCACACACGTAATCAGGCCTCGATGCCACACGTGTTTCGTTGTTCGCCGAGAGCGCCTGTACCAAGTCTCTCCGCCATTACCTCACTTCCTGTGTGTCATAGTGTTGAAGCTTTGCCTTCGGAACACACCGATCTTGTTGGAGTTTAACTTATCCAAGATGCCGGACGGACAGAGGAATCGCTATTCTACAAGCAGAGCCTACACTAAAACAGATACTTACGTGCCTTGTGGCCACACACTGGCCGTAAAATTTCTCCTTGTTTCCCGGCTGTACGTGGACTGTCCTTGGCCTTCCGCCTGTTCTAGAGCTGTGGCGAACGGACGTCCAATCATGAGCGCGTGATCTGAAATAGCAGCCAATGCGGACGTTCGTTTCATTTGTGTTCAGATGGGAAATGCAAAGATCACGCGACCGACCGTGGAAAACGTCGAATAATATGAAGAAGGATGCATTATAGATTAGATAAGAGGCGAAATTCGGGTGTGTTATGGTAGTTTGAATAGGAAAAACAGCACATCTCTGGTGCCACGATATAATAAATGCACAGCATTGGCACAACTGTACAAATTAATGGTGTGATCATCTTAAACGAGGTCGCTCGAGTTTCGACTTGGTTATACTCGAAGTTAGAACATTATTAGATACCCTGGAGTGCATAAAATACACCCCTTAAGTGAACTATATTGAATAAGGCTTTTCGGTGGATGCTAATAAAGTTAAAATTTATCTTCAAGCTATATTCGATAACGGCTTTTTATCCCAAATCAAATAACGTCAATTTTTCTAGAGAAAAATAAGCCAAAGGCATCCGTCGCATTCAAAAAAAAATTAGTGAAAAAGTCATAAAAAAACACCAAAGACAGTCAGATAAATCAGGAAATTCGATCCAGTTATTTAGATTCAATGCATTTATGTTCTGAATGAACAGCGCAAGATTTTGTTTGAACAGTGGTTAATCCCGATCTGTGAAAAGACGGCCAAACTTTTTATTTGACACCAAAAAGTAATCAAGTCGATCTTTAAGGCTCTGCAAATATGAAAAGAGGGTCGTATTTTATAAAGGACAGAAACCCCATTTCTACTGTATTAAATATTTCCATCTAATAATACCTACAACGCAGAGATGCATACAGACTAATAACTGTATATTACTACCTGCCCACTTCATTAGGACTATGACCTAATAACGTGTTAGACCGCCGTTGGTCCGATTCATTACTCAGGCAACGTCGAATCAACAAGTTGCTTAAAGGCGACACAAAGAATATTGACCTTTCATGTAATAAACCTCTCCTGAGTTCCTTGAAGAACGTGGGCAAAGGATTGTGCTGACGGACACCCCCTTTCTAGTTAATCCCAATGCTAAGTGCAGTGAGATCCAGAGATTGGGCTGGCCAAGGTAGATGCTTGAAGTCTTATGTTACTCTAGCTATTCACATTTGGTGAGGTGGGTGGTTTCATTGTTCTCTTGAAAGAACCCGTCCACAGGGCTAAACCTTCAATGCTGTAAGGTGTATTTGATCCGCAACGACGTTCAGATATGCTATGCTCTAGCATTCACTGTGCCCTCCGTGAATGGGGAAATCAGGGGACTAAGGGTTATGCCATTAAAACATATTCCGCGCCATCGCTGCCTCTACTGACGATAAAAAACAGAATGGTTCTGCATGGTATAGTTTCCTCCATATATGCACTCTTCCATCGATGCTAAATAAGCATAAATTTTTCTCAGTTCTTTGGTCCTCACACCATGGCCATATTTTCCAGTTTGGGTCCGAGATCAATGGTTTCTCTGAAAGTCTCCTACCCAACTCTCCTACTAGTGCATTCTTTATAGAGTTCTTCGCGTGGTGCAGGTACAACTGCCTTATGACGTTCTCGCATTAAATGCAGTGGTCAATTGTTTTTTCGCTTGGTGATTATACTTGATAAGCTATCCCAGATGTCGAGCACCTTGCTCGATCTTCTAACATTTTGACCGCAGTTATTTCTTTTTCCAAATAGTGTTTTTCCATTCGTTACATACTCAAATTATTCTAGTATTTGAACACTCGAAAAATGCAGCTGCTTTCTGCTGTGGCACCCGCTAAACATGCACCGGCAATCATATCTTTTTGATAGTCGGTGAGATCTTTTTCGTTTCCCATTGCCGATGAATTAATTTGGGCATTATACGGGGCACAAATCTTTACAGCACTTCTCTGCACGCGCCATACCCCCTGTGACCACTTCGATTTACATATTTTTGCAGATAGTTGACCTCCATGGTCCTAATAAAGTGGTTAGGCAATGTATATACCTGATGTTTCCCTCAGATTTTAGTATCGGAGGCCGAAGACAAATTCATTCAATCCCAGACCACGGTGTCAGATTCATAGATAAGTGAACAGTACAATAATTTCTGCTCTACATCTGGTAGTTTGTTTCCCTATCGAAAATGCTCTTTTTAGGTGATCCCCTTCCCACAAACTGCTACAGATTTCTCAATTCGAAGCCTTTAAAGGGTTCTGGGTGAGTTACACGGACGAAATAAGAATAATGTGTTTATACTCCGACACGACTGCCCTCGTAGGTAGCACAGTTGGTAGAATTGCCGTCCTCCCACAAGGGTGGAAAAGCCCTGCGTTCGAGTGCCGTCGATGATGTGAGGAATTTTTATGGGCCTTTTTCACAACGTGGCTGAATTAGTCAGTCTCGGGAGGGTCTAGCATAGTTTTTGCTCCTGGAACTCCGGTTTTTCGCCCAGCAAACAGAAAATTGACCGCAGAACACACGCAATTTACAGACAGTATACACGGAGCAATGTTTATTTATTATTGACATAAAATATATACAATATGGCCTTAGTCCCTGACGCTCCTAAAACCTTATTATAATTTCAACAACCGACACAAAGGAGTTTATAACTTACACCTAATCATATTGACAGTGAATATAACTGTTAACCGTAGTTAGCATTCACGTGAGTTTGAACCAATGTTAACTCAAACGGGTGTGCTACTAAATCCCAGTGTGCTTGTTTTGGCTATGTCAGGCGATTTCACCGAAATCAAGTTATGAAAATATTACCAAGCATATATTTGACACTACAGAGCACGGAGGTGTCATTTACAATTGACAAGTCACGCTGAAACCAGCCAAACGAATTCATATGTGGAACACTGATAAACTGGTCTGGTATAGCGTTCGATGATATTTGAGTTTCTTAACATTTTATAAGTCCTGTATGCTTTATTCTGCCCAGAATCGTACTTAGGAATATTATTCCGACTGAAACATCGTTCAACTTTAAAGTTCATCACATCTCAAGAAGATCACATATTCTGAGTAGTTGTTGGAAGTAGCGCCCAAGCGAAAGAATCGCGGAAGTGCTCCAAGAACGCTCAGAAGCATTTTTCAGCACGTTGAGAGTTGCACCTACAAGGTTTCACGGACGAAGTACATCCTACAAACCCTTCCCCATGAAATTAATAGATAGTGATAGGTGCATTGGTATCGTATTTGGAGGAAATGATCTTTGAAAAAGTAAAAGAGGATTTTCTGTAGGAATAAAAACAGGTTTGTATGCTGTTTTTATCAGATAGAACTTTGGTGAAATCAGTGCAGGAAACATTTACAAAAAGATTGCACATTCCCAACTATGAAATAAATGCTAACAGTTGGCAATTTTAGCCTGCTGATCTTGGTACCAGGTTTGGACAACATAAATATAACACTGATATAACACTGATATAAACTAATATAACTGGTCTACTCAGAATCTCGATCAGCCTTAGATTACATGAAATTTACAGAAAAGGTATACTAACGACGCCTTATGACTGGAATTTCCTTAGACCAGGGGGTGTCCAACCCGCGGCCCACTCCTACATATTGTGCGGCCCGCGACCATATAGGTACCTTCAAGGTTATGCATCCCCCGAATTTGAAACTGGCGTGTCCAAAATATACTTTGACTTGAAAATACAGTATCCGTTTTGAATAATATTCGATTTTCCTATCATAACCGTGTAATAGGAATGTTATTAGTATTATGTAATAATTGGTGGATTTTCGTATTTGATTATTAAATGGATAAACTAAATACGATCGTAGATAACAAAAATTCTATTTCGAAAAATGAATAATTAGTGGTAAAGAACTGGTTTTGCGGAGTGCAATTCGCTTTCCACAATAACCAACGTGGCCCACAACCCTCAGCATTTTATCTGTTTTGGCCCCTAGCCAAAAAATGTTGGAAGCCCATACCTTAGACCGTCGAACAACTCAACCATTCCTTCAGAAAGCAAAACCTGGCCCTTAGAAGTGCATCACAGTGGGACTATAAGATTATTTCTGGAAATACAGTACTGTAATCAAGATAGCTGGACACTATTACGGTTATCAGCAGTAAATTTTAAAGTCCTACAAAATGAATTCGTACGTCACATTGAAAATATGAATTAATCTCTATTAGATGTAAAACAAAATTTCTATAACCTCAACTATATATAAACCCCTTCGATTTAATAATTATAAAAATAAACACAATTTACTACTGCCAGACTCGACCACCCTTTGGCGAACAAGGTTCCGGCTTCCTGTACCTTCGTAACGCAAACAATATTGAGTGTCTTGTTATTGTTTTATCATGGGAAAACTATAGTCCCTTAAGCCCTTATCTGGGACAGCCACTATTAATGTATCTTTCTGAGCATTTTGGAGCCAACTCGACTCGTCTATCTTTCTTCAGTTTTATTCTACACGGCTCCGAATAAGACCATCTAGTATCCCTTAAGATTGCTGTCTCTTAATAGGATGACATAATTGAAAGATCAACTGGTTTCACAGAATTACAATACTAAATGATACTTTTACAAAGGAGTTCTACAGCGTCTACGAAAGACCGCCTGACGCAGGGTGGGTAACATGGCACACTAGTAATTAGCTGCTGCATTAAGACAAATCAATTGGGTTAGGTTATGTAAGGTATCTACTAAGCGTCAAAGCAACTAAGGCTCTGAGGAGTCAGTATATTGTTCTTCGGTTAGTTTGTTGGGCAAAAAAAAAAAAGTTTCGGGAGAAAACACCGTGCAACTATTGCCTGAGACCGATCAACTTCCAGTAAGAACATTCCCCACTCTTCACACTCTCGAGATGCCTGTGATCCCTTTTCGTTTATGAGATTACAATTTAAAAAGAGATTTCATAAAATTTGAGTTTCCAAAAAGTCAAAAGAGGGACAGCAAGAGATAACGAAATTTACGTTCTAGGGTGCTTTCAAGAATGGCAGAATCCTCTAGTCGAGGATTCTGCCATTCTTGCATTATCCCGTAATGGGACTACTTCGAAGACACCAGGGAGTAGTAGGAAAGTTAAACCGTTTTTTTTTTTTTTTTTTCATTACAGTCGGGAAACTTTTCAGTAACATCTTTAATATAAAGAATAAAGCTTACAAGTGCACAGAGAATTTTCTTTAAAAAAATAATGTTTTTTAAAGGAGCACTTTTAACATCAAACTTTTACTAAACATTTAATTGCACAACATATATACACACTGGTGTTCAAAGAAAGTGCATCACCTAGGAATTTCACATTTCTAACCCTTTTTCGCGATGGTATGTTACATTAATGACTAGCATCACAAATAGAAATATAAACAAAAAGGTATTTATTAATAGTTAAGGCAAAGCTAAGTAATATTTCATATGTGCTCTCAAAATATTCCAAAATGAGCATTTGCAACCTTCATACAACAGTTTTGGTAAACACGACAATTATGGCTGAAGTGTTATCAGAAGCCCTCAATTTGCTTCAGTTTATCATTTTAAATGGAAAACAAAATGAAAAGTTCACCAGGTGCAAACTAATATTTAGTTGAACCGCCTCTGGCCCTGTTGACAGCAGCACACCGTCCAGGCATTGACGAGATCAATTTCTAAAGATAATCAACTGATAGTTCGTGGTTCCAAACACGAATTATGGCTTCCTGAAGTTCACGAAGGGTCTTTGGTTTCTTTCTGGCAATTGTAGATTCCACACGATGCCAACAGTTCTCTATAGGATTCAGGTCCGGCGGGCTGTTTCCTGGCCAGCCAAGAGTTGTAATGGACCGTTCTTCCAACTATTTTTTCACCTGTAATAAATTTAAACACATTACTGTCGAACCTCTAATGCAGAAATGAAGCTAAAGTAACTACAGAAGTGCCTACTTACACTTTTCGCCCGATGACAAGGAGCAGAGTCGTCCTGAAAGATGCAGTTATTTGGCAGGTTGAAATGGTCTCTAATTGTTGGCAGCAATTTGCCTTCCAATATAGCCGGGTATCCATTGGCATTTACGGAACCTTTTATATACTGCAGGTGACCTATTCCGCGATACGACATCTAATGACATCTTATCCAAGATGTCATTAGTCAGTTGTCAGCACTTGAAACTTTAACTGAGCGGAAATCAAACAAGAGAATATCAGCACATATGAACTTCACCAAGAAGAGCAACAGAAACAACAACCAAATTTTCATTGCAAGCAAAGAAGCCAAAGTCAAGGAAGCAAGATCTTCTAGGAGTAACTAATACTCAAATGATTGCCCGTTATGTATAAAAATGCCAACTGCCTTCAATATTTATGCGTCTGTTGGTTCTCCGTCCCTCTAATGCACCTCTTCGGGTTTCAACGGCATATTGGATCCTAAGATAGCTAAATGGAATATTCAATATTTTCACCATCTCAAGTTTCATTGTTTCTCCTACATAGGTGTGTGACCTGGAGATTGAACACAGAGTCAATAAATATGTCAGTTTTTGTCCAGCTTATCGACACTGAATAGACTCGCCTGGCATGTCCTGAACTGTTCTTCCACAGTGAATGAAGTATATTCCTTACAATTCACGACTTTCTCAACTACAAAACAAGCCTTGCAATTGGTCGTCTACAAATTATGTTAAAATACAACTGACCTCTACTGCATCTTAGGTCTACACTAGGACTTACAATACCGAGATCCCGGTCATTTTTTTCCGGTATTCAAATACCGGTATTGATACAAAAATACTGGTTTTTCGGTACTAATTTAAAAAAAAAAGTTTATAATTTAATCACATAAAGGTTATAAAATTACCTTTATGTGATTATAACATCCTTATCTCTACTAGCAAACGTTCGATAAATCATCGATAGGACACCATGCAACATTGCAACCTAACCATAATTCTCGGACAACTTCATGTCTGACCGTATCGTAACTCCCAAGTCCCGTTCCTCCACTACTGACTTTAGTTCAACTTCACCAAGTGTACAAGTTATTTTGGGGTTGCTGTTCCCGAGGTGTGAGACCTTGCATTTTGCTGAATTAAAGCATATAGCTGTCACTTTTCTGACCATCCCGGAAGTCTATCTAGGTCACTCTGAAGAAGCTCTGCTTGGCGGCGATCATTAACTACTCTTTACATCATCTGCAAGTTTAGACATCACACCGTATATCCCTTCATAGGTGTCATTTAAGATAATCAAAAACAACAGTGGTCCCAATACTGATCCATGGGGAACCCCGCTTCTTACATTAACCCAATCTGAGGAATAACCATTTATCACAACCCCCTGCCTGGTGCCCTCAAGCCATCGTGCTGTCCATCTAAGGATTTTCCCTATGATTCCACACTGCTCCGACTTATAAAGTTACTGCTCATGTGGGACTGAGTCAAATGCTTTGCTGATATCTAAATAAACAATGTCGAAATTATTCTCTAAATCCAGCTCACGAGTGACCAGTCAAAATGGCTAACCAGATTTGTTAAACATTATTTTCCCTTTACAAAACCATGCTGTGTATCCTACAGAATTCCATTTCCACCGTCGTGCACCAATGACAAATTAACTGTTTCTCAGGCCCGGAGCAATAATAATGCATTAATACAAACCGATATCTCTTTGCCAGGAACAGTGTCAACGGCCGCACTGTTCATAAAGGACAACCCAAGGCCAGAAATCCAGAACGAGTCAATAAGCAAGTCTGTAGCAGATGAGTTGCAAAGAAATTTCATACCTGTGCTAATAGATAAACTGATGTCTGCTCTTAATGATCTGTATACCAATATGCAAATCAAAACCGGATGTTTCAAAATTCATAAGTTTTCCAAACAAAATGAACCAGCTAACAGAACCAATACTCAAATCACCGCCCAATCCGCAGAGAAAGATATTTTGACCTCACACAATCCCGCCGAATTGGAATGTTGCCCAAATACTCAGGGAGACAATCACCTTTCAGAAGAACCTCAATTCCCTAATGTAGCAAGCAGCGAAGACCCGGTCATGAATTCGTGTCAAGCAGCTGAACAGAGGTGCGATCCACAAGTGGAAGCCCACCAAATTAGCATCCTACCTCCAAAATAGACCTCAGTTTCACCATCTGTGCTGCTGTCTGAAAGCAGCCATTGCTCACCTGTCATGAACAAACAATCTTGGGCAAAAATCGCTGCTACCCGTTCTATTTCATCTCAATTAACAGCTAATCAAAACCCTCATTTCCCCAGGACACCCTTTCAAATTAAGAGCCACCCTGCCAATATCAAGGAAAAGTGTCAGGTTAGGATTGGTACCTCCACGTCCTCTATTCTGAAATCGATGAGCATGCCTTCCACCTCCCAGCACAGAAGTCTTTTTATTTCCCGACTGGGGCCTCTGACAACTGCTGAGGAAATTGAGGCTGCAATGAGTAAAGAACTGCATACCAAAGTATCTGCAAATTTACTCAAGAAAACGCAAAATTACTCGTCCTTTAGAGTAGTTTGCGAAAGTCGGGTGTTCAGATCTGTTGCATCCACATCTGTATGGCCAGTTGGCACTTTAATCAGACCTTTTTATGAAACGAAAGACCCAAAACCATCCATTTCCACTTCATCTTATGAGCAAAACCGAAAGACGACACAGCTCCCCCCTGCATGACTAACAAATTGTGAAACTACACTAGTGTCTCTCGACAGTCGAAAACCACTGCACCACATGTCCAGCTCCAATCACTTTCTTGCCCCAGCTACTGCTTATAAACATACCGATATGACACCACATAACCCTGCTTTTCAATCACTTTCAATTAACAGGATAATTTCCACAAAGCCTAATCTGCTGAGGTGTTCAAAACAATCTACAAATAGATCAGCACTTATAAAAATTCCCTTTCAACTCACCCTGAGAATTTTCTACCAAAATGTCCGGAGTCTCCGAAATAAGCTTGAAACCCTCGAACAACTCTTGTTGTCCAACAGCATGGATGTAATCTGTCTATCAGAAACATGGCTTCAACCTGACCAGGAGTCAATAGCCTTTGCTCCGGCCGCTGGATTTTCATCGTTCTTCACGTCAAGATCTCAATCTAGAGGTGGCGGTGTTGCCATCTTCGTCAAAGATTCCAACCTGAAATTTGTGCACGTCACATCTAGCAACTCCTTATTTTATGAAGCAATAATCGTGACTGTGAAGCTTAATGCCTGTTTAATCGATTTAACGGCAATCTACATACCCCCAGCTCCAGATACTGCAACAGTTGACGATGCTACCGGCTGGATAATGAGTAAGTTACACCCTTCAGCTACGCACATACTGTGCGGCGATTTTAATCTTCAACCCCACCTGAGCCCTCTCTTTCAACGACTAATGAACAATCTCTCTCCATTAAAGTTGACGATTATCAATGAGGAGCCAACGAGAGGCACCAATCGCCTTGACTTGATTCTATGTTCTGGAATTTGCAGAGTCGACATTCCACCAGAAACGTCCTTCAATTCAGATCACGACCCAATTGCATTACTTCTTGTTCTGCCTATGCCCAACTTCAATTGCCATAATACTGTTGAAAAGAAAATCATATTCTCTCCGAATTTTCTGGATCCAAAAAAGTGCCTCGAGGCAGCGCAGTCTATTCCATGGC
The DNA here is from genome assembly GCF_048544385.1 of Mastigoproctus giganteus. Lineage (NCBI taxonomy): Eukaryota > Metazoa > Arthropoda > Arachnida > Uropygi > Thelyphonidae > Mastigoproctus > Mastigoproctus giganteus. The sequence continues at coordinate 61,823,877 of NC_143586.1, forward strand.
ATGTGCTTGATGGATGTGACCCAATCCTCGCAGTTGATCTAATCACTAGATGGATAAATACAGTCACCCTCTACGCGTCAGCTAAAACCGTACACATTTCTCCAAGAACTAGAGCTTGGTGGACCAAAGATCTAGCGTGCAGTTTCCACAACAAACAGTATCTTCACAGGCAGTGGAAAATCTCTGGCACAACCCAAGATCGAATCCTATACTCCAGAGCAAGAGCTATGTTCAACAGACTCAAGGCATCAGCATTAAAGAGATACACTGATGCTACCTTGTCTAAAGGAAAAGCGCCATATTCATCAAGACACAGTCGCATTAATTCAAATCTTGATCTAGATAACTGGATGGACTACATTTCAAGATTCAATACCAATTCCGCCTCTGCTGAAATTCCTCTCCCAAACTTCCAATTTGCTCCTACTGATGACCTTTCCATAATTTCCATCACAAGACAGCAACTGATATATGCTATTAACTCCCTGCGACCATCTAGTACCGCAGGCCGTGATAAGATACCTCATTTCATAATTAAATCCCTTAGCCCCTATATTCTAGATGCATTACTCTCAATCTACAACTCTATTCTTTCCACACGAGTTTTCCCTGCTCAGTGGAATGAATACTCTGTGAGGCCACTGCCTAAGGTTAAAGCACCAACAAGCCTAAAAGATTTCAGACCAATCTCAACTTCTTCCACCCTCCTCAAACTTCTAGAAAAGGTACTCCTTCCGGCATTAAACAAACAGTTGATGCCACAGAAGCCGAAACAGTTCCATTTCGCAGTTGAAAATAGATCCACCATAACAAACCTCATGGCCGCACAGACATCAATTCTTCAAGCCTTCGAAACTAAATCTGAATTAGCTATAGTGTACGCTGACATTGAAGCTGCTTTTGACAGCCTAGACGTCACAGCCCTTCTCAGACTCCTGCAATTCTTCTTCAGGATTAATGGAGACCTACTAGCTTTCCTCACCGCCTTATTGAAAAATAGAAGTGTCCACCTCACTTTGAAGAAAACCCACTTTACAAGAAAAATTAATGCAGGAGTCCCTCAAGGTGGTGTCCTGTCTGGCCTTCTCTTCTCAGCGATTCTGATTCCTTTCATGAGTCATCGTGATGATGCTCTAATATATGCCGACGATATAAAGTTTCTTACCTTAATCCCACCGTCTGCAAACCCAATGGAAATTACGTCTTCCATCACAGAGAACTTGACCACTCTTTCAACTTACTTGAAGATGTTTGGATTAAACCTTAACCCGTCAAAATCTGCAATAATGACTTACTCATTGAAACAGCAACCAACAATAATTCAACCTTCAGTTTTAGGTACTCTCATTCCAGTGGTTACCTGCCATAAAGATCTCGGGGTATATTTTGATTCGAAGCTGAAATTTAATGATCACACAGAATACCTCCGGAAGCGTTTTAACACCCTACGCTGGAGCGCAAAACAACACTTACTTCATTCCAACGATGCCGCAACCACTACCAGATATCTTCAAGCCACCGTTTATCCGGCTATTTTATATGCTGCTGAAATTTGGGCATCTGCGTCGCCTTCACTTCAAAAACCGGTGTTCTCGTGTGAATACTGGACCCTGAAATGGGCCACAAATAAGCATCGCCGACCCCCTCAATTGAGAACAACTGACATGGCTGAGCAGCTAAATGTACCCAGGATCCCGAGGTTAATTGACAGCAGGCGTTTAATGACTTCAGTAAAAATGTACACAGGAGTAATAAACGCCCCAAACATCTGGGATTTCTGTCAGTGGCACAATCCTACGCCATCCTTGAGGTCAGAGCCCACACTAATCCTCAAATACAACCGGTTGAAACTGTGTAGTCGGTTCCTACCTGCCCAGGCACTCCCCAAAATTCAGGCACTGCTCCGTCTTGGAGTCGACCTTCAGAAATTAGCTACCGACTACAAATACCGTCACATGCTCTTCGAGTGGATTCCATCTGTGCAACTGGGATAATTTCCTCCATATGACGTTTAGTCCTCATTTCATTATTACAATTTACATGTTTGTAACTCATAATTTACATGTTTGTAACTCTTAATTTCCATGTAACGGTAATTTTTTTTTTTTTTTCCTTTTTGCCAATTAATTTAATTTATAATTTCATTTATAATGTAAAACTCCTGGCCATGTCGCCGTGTTGAGTATTATTGTCTCTAGTACATGTCCTGTACTTATTAGCAATAAAGAATTTATTTATTTATTTATTTATTTATAAATGATCCTGAATTCCACCCCTGATCATTGCCTCTATGATTTTCGCTACTACTGAAGTTAGACCATGCTGTGTGTCCTACAGAATTCCATTTTCATCTAAATGATCCTGAATTCCACCCTTGATCATTGCCTCTATGATTTTTGCTACTACTGAAGTTAGACTGGCCGGTCGGTAATTTCCCGTTACACTCCTAGAACCGCTTTTATGTTCCAATTTACACCAATCCAACGGAATTGGTGTAAATTGGAACATAAAAGGCTAGTTATGAGAGCATCACTGGACTCTACTGAGTCCAGTGATGCTCTCATAACTAGCCTTAATGGTTCAATGCACTCACTTGCCGCCTCCTTTAAGATTATAGGGTATATGCCATCAACCACAGGAGCCTTACTTGCCTATGGGCGCGAAAGTTTTCTAATTAAATCAACATGTGAAATTTCAACATCATTAATTACATTTATTTCAACTTCACTCCCATAATTTCTCACTGACGTGAAGGGTTTTTCTTCTGTAAATATCGATGCAAAGTAACTGTCGGGTTCATCTGCAACATCAGTTGGGGTATCTAATACTATCCCACGCAATTACATATGCGTCCGATCTGATTTGTCCTTCTCTTCTTTGCATTTATATATGTGAAGAATTCCTTAACTGCATCCTTTGCTCTCTTTATTCCTTATCCCCACTCTTTGCTCTCTCCCAGACTCAGTAAAGATACTATAGGGAAAATTATACTTCGCTGAATAAAATGTCTTTCTCCTTCAGAAAATGATGAACATAATTCAACCATGGAACATCAGCGTTCCGCAAATTCTTTCCAAAATAAGAAATTGCCTGACCCCAATGAGATTTTAAAAGATGAACTTGAGTCGGAAATTAATGAAATACTTTTAACTATTTTTGCTAAAAAAGTTCAAAGCCTAGAAAATATGAACTGAGATCATCAGTACTAGAACAGAATCCGAAAGGGCGTTTTCTGCCGCTAATCAAATACTGTATGTACCAAAATTAGATCCATTTTAAACGATCATACTATTGATTGATTATGTTTCTTAAGAGCTCACTTATTCGGACAGGTAGTGTGAATGCTTAAACGTAACTAAACTTTGCAGTAACAATATGTATTTTTTGTTTTTAGAATAACTGTATTTTTAATGTTTTTTTTTCAGAATATTTATTATTGCAATAAATGTTTATTTAAAACTTGAATTCAAGTAATTACCGTACTTGTTTTTTCCTTACTTTACCGCACCTAACTGTCATTAAAATTTATTGAGAAAACCGTTTGTTTTTGGAATACCGGTATTAATACCGGTATCAGGGTTTCATAAATTAAAAATACCGAAATACCGGTATTACGATTTTGACCGGTATTGTAAGCCCTATTGTAAGTCTACACTTTGAAAAGTTCAAGAGCTATAAGTGATCATTGTTTATTAATAAACATTTCACCTTCTAACATGGCTACCACTAGAACTTCCTTCAGGCTTGTCTGTTCTGCTCATCTCATCAAATCTTTGCCATTACCGTTGTGTGCATTTATTATGTGCTTATTTAATAATACATTTTCTCTTCACTAACCCATTTTGAATACTGTACTGCGTAATACCTTCTCCACATCATCTGGCTTGTTCTCCTAAATAAAATTCTAAAGGTTATACACTTTCCTACATTTATTTTGATGTAGCAGCGAGCCTACAATCATGGAATATATACTAATCGTTACAAAAATCTGAGTTTGATTGAAATCGACGAGGGAAAGTAGTAGTAGTAGTAGTAGTAGTAGTAGTAGTAGTAGTGGCACATGATGCAAGAAAGCAAGTGTAGGAGCTTATGCAGCATCAGCCAAAAAAAAAAAAAAAAAAAAAAAAAAAAAATCATCACGCCATTCCCTCCAAATACCTGTCCAGTTCCTCCTTAAATTTATTTAACCTATCAACTTCCACAACGATAGATGGAAGTTTGTTCCAGCAATTAACCACCCGCTGGCTAAAGGCAAATTTCCGCACATCTATTCTACATCTGTCCTTTCTTAATTTGAACTTATGTCCCCGTAGGTTCGTAATCTGAACAAGTGGAAGGATCCCATCAGAATTCAGCGTGCTCAACCCATTCAAGGCCTTATAGACCTCAATCAGATCACCGCGCAGGTGCCTAGTCTCCAGCCACTGCAATTTGCAGAACTTAAGCCTCTCTTGGTAAGAGAATCCCTTCATTCCCCTCACCAATCGTGTTGCTCTTCTCTGTACACGCTCAAGCAAATCTACATCCTTCCTAAAATGAGGCCTCCAGACCTGTACGCAGTACTCAAGGCGTGGCCTGACCATTGCCTTATACAGAGGGACAATCACCTCCTTTTCCCTGCTAGCAAAATTCCTATATATCATTGACAAAACCCCATGACCTGCCCTAGCAGCCTGTCTGCATTGCTCAGAAAACTTCATATCTGACTGCACAATTACTCCCAGGTCGTTTTCATTTTCTACCACCTTAAGTGTAGTACCACACAGTTGGTACGTTTCTCTGGGGTTACTTCTACCCATATGCAGTACTTTGCATTTGTCAAGGTTGAACTTCAGTTGCCACTTCTTAGTTGCCAAGTATTTCGCCCTTCCGCCCCAATGGATGACCTTGCGAAGATGAATGTTTGACAGTAGTGCAACGGACATTCCGTACATGTTTCAGAATTTATCCACCAATTAACAACATTTACCGTTAGTATAAGCAATTTGAAGAAGACGGTTGTATCTGAGAAATGAAAGAACTGGTCGTCCTCGCATGTCGGAAGAGAATGTGGACCGAATTCGACAAGCCTTCCAACGAAGTCCACGGAAATGGGAAGTACCAAGGCAGTCGCGAGTTACAGTTGCCCCATACAACCGAATGGATTGTTCTTCGCAAACAATTATCAATGAAACATTACATAGTAAAGTTGGTACAGGGGAGGATATTCATGTGTTGATTGTTGTATCAGCTGTCACTGATTTGAAACCAGTAACAGAAAATAAATCTTAATCTTGTTTCATCCTACAGTTGTTCATTCAAGAATAAAACCGGTTCGATTTCTCAGCACGACCCTCTTTAACATCGATTCTACTAATCCTACATATTATTCTGAATTCAGAGGTTGACATTATGTTAAAATCGAATCAGACCCCGCACAGATAACAGCAGCTATGCCCGCGTGAAAGAGAAACCAGTTCGATTCCCATATGGAAAGATAGTCACTTTGGTGCAGAATCAAAAACAAATTGTTCCACTTTCAATTACAAAATTATATCCCTCCAATTACGAACATATTAAAATTTCAAGGCCAAGATCATTAAATAAAAAAAAGTCCTGGAAAAGTGGAAATTGATCAGCTGATCAACCCCAAACACTGGGTTCGGACTATTAAAAAAAAAAAAAAAAAAAAAAAACGATACCGAGGGCTTCAACATAGTCCCCAAAAAGGCTAAGACTACCTCAGATTTTTATCGGTATCGATTCCATCCAGTCCTTCCGAATAGTGGAAGAATTCGGGAATTTTTAAGGAAAAAGGTAGGCTGTTAAGCGCTAAATTGAGAACAGTGAATACCAAGCATTTCTTCTTAATTTTTTTTTTTTTAATTCACAGTCCGGTAGCCAACCAATATTTGATTTAGACCCTGGAATTGGCCAACAGGAACTATCACTAAGCCGTTCGATATTTATCCAATGAAACAAATAGTCGTTAAATCAAGCTTTGAGGCATGAATAATATCGTAAGACCTGGTTTAGCGAATTATGAGAATTATCTTTACTATAACACGACAATATTCGCAGTCCAGCAAAGAATGAAAACAATTTTTGATTTTTGTATATCAAATTGTAAATGAAATATTTTGTAAATGAAATATTTTGACATTGTATTGTTTACGGAGACTTGGTAATTTGACTCGATTTCCGACTTTGAGTTAATCTTTTTTTTTGTTATCCGGCACACCATCTTGATCCAGGAGGTAAGACAGTTGCATTTCTACACGTAATCTGATATCATAAAATTGCAACTTATCAACTGACAGATGGTTTACCTAATGCCAAAAAACATTAATCCAAGTAGAAGATTGAGATCTTCTACCTGGATTAATATTTTGCCGATACTTTCATCATTACAAATGATTATGACTATCTCCGTTTGAAAATATTGGCGGCAAAGAAGAGGATATTTTCAAACATGTCAGCTGGAATCAATAAATTAAATTCATTCCATCCAAGCTTAGTTCTGCAGCTATATATTAGTTTGCGAATCAATGGTTGGGGAACTGATCTCCACGTTAAATTTAAAAAATAATCTACATAGCAAATTGCAGTGGTAATTGTACAGTCGACACGAAATTCTTTGAGCAGCGCAAACAAGATGGGGTCTGTAGTTCTCTTATTCTTATATTTGGTATCATTACTCAGAGATAAGAAAAACGGTGAAGTAATTTATATCAAAACAACGTAGGGGAACTGAGAGGGAAATTCCATCCCAATATAACTCTAAACCTCTTTTCGAATTACAGCACTATTGATGTAGCTTTGTTGATGAGACAAAGGCGGAAGGGCGGATAATGACAGTAATCATGGTAAGCTACTTCAACAAGGTCTAGATGAATTAGGTAAATGAACTGAAAACGGTCAACCGGGATTTAACACTGATAAATACAAAATAATTCATTTGGATTGCAGCAATCACAGAATAACATACCATTTGGACAGTACCAAATTCAAGATAGTTGAAGAAAAAATACCTACGGATAATTATACAAAAAAACCTTGTCATTTAGAGCCACCCGAGATCCAACTCATCCGCCTATGTGTAATATGTGCATGAATTATGGACATATTTTCTAGTTGTCTGTTTTTTTCTGGACGAAAACCCCCAATTTCGGGGAAGAGGGAACCTGCTGTCCACGCCTGAGACCGACTAACTCAGCCTCGAAATGAATAAGCCCATAAAAATTTCTAGCGTCGTTGTCGACCTGGGCTTTTTCCACCCACTATTGGGAGAAAAAGGCGACGGTGATTTACAACTACTGTACTGTGCTACACGCGAGTAACTGTACAAAAAAAAAAAAGAAAAAAGAACCAAACAAATTATGATATTAGGGTCCCCTGTAAATGATTACATCTACCCCTATATTTGTTTTGTCTGCCAATTGCGTGTGTTCTCTGGTTGATTTTCCTGTTTTCCGGACGAAAAAACCCCGTTTCTGGGGAAAAACATCTTGCTGTTTACGCCTGAGACTAACTCAGCTACGGAGTGAAAAAAGCCCCTAAAGTTCCTCGTGTCATCGACGGGATTCGAACCCAGGCCTTTTCCACCCGATGTGGGGAGGACGGTGACGACACATCTGTGCTACCCGCGCAGACGCGAGTAACTGTACATGTTGTTGTGTGTTTGTGTATGTGTGTGTGTTCTTATATCGGGGTGGCTCCTAGGCGTTAGCCCATCTCCACCTTTGTACTCTGTTATGGTGCAGAAACTCTGCATAATGGGCCTGAAAAGCGTCAGTGTATGTGTGCAATATTAATGTGTGTTGTTTTGTTTGTGTCAGGCTATTATGCTACCAGGGTGCAGCCAACGTATGGGCAGCTGCTGCCTGGTGTCCATCCCTAGCACCGGGCCTGGGTCAACAGTCATCCTGTACCGGTAATTACCACACAAAATCTCGAACCCGCCAGAGGTAGTGCAATACTGGCGAGTACCTGCAACCCCGAGATTGAAAAAAAAAAAAAAAAAAAAAAATATGTAATTTTGGTCCCGAGTCGCCAGGACCAACCACTTCAAGGCTAGGAGGATGTTCTAGAAAAACAATTGTAACAATTATATTAACATATATACATGATTTCCTAGTCTTAGGCCTTTCACCACAGTTCAATTATTCTCAGTACAGTTTCTTATTTTCAAATGAAGTCACAAGTTGAACTGTGCAGTTTGATTTCATTCAAGAAAGAAGTCAGTCCCAGTAGTCTTCTCCGTTCTGTGCCAGCACATAAGTCTTAAAACTCTTCTTCAGGTGGTTCTCTTCTAGTTGCTGAAGACTTCTAATTATTCTCTTTTTCCCGAGAATCCTAACTTGTGTATGATTTGGAATTCCAATGACAGTCCATAGGTAAGAAAATGGAGTATTTTCACTTACAAAAGTTCTCGTTGTGAAAAACACGTTTCATTAAGTTCATGTAGTTTTAAAGTGTATGTATGCGGTAGTTCATATCTATATGGTCACAGTTCTAGATGTCACTTAAGACCACACAAGGTATAACGGCATAAGTTTCAGAAGAAGTTATGCTTATAAACTATGTTTCCGTCTAGTTCCTTAGTTTTTAATTTCAGGTATCAAGCTGCAGAACATCAACATTCTTTTGAGAATCCTGTTAACACCTGAGGGTCCCTGTATATCCACCCATTAGAGTTCTATCGAAGCATCCGATCTGCTACTTCCAACCAGTAACTGTACATTATTATTATTATTTTAGGGTTGCCCGTAATTAAATACATTAACCCGTATTTGTGTCTGTAAATTGCGTATGTTCTATGGTTGATTTGCCTGTTTTGCTGGACGAAAAAAACCCCAGTTACTGGGGAGAAAAACCTTGCTATCTACGCCTAAGACCAACTAACTCAGCCACGGAGTGAAAAAAGCCCATTAAAGTTCCTCGCGTCATCGACGGGATTCGAACCCAGGACTTTTCCACCCGGTGTGGGAAGGACGGTGACGATACCACTGTGCTACCCGCGCAGACCCAGTAACTGTACAGTCTGACATGAAGTTCTCTGAGCAGTACCGATAGGAATGCTAGGACAGCCGATAAGGATTTTTTCAATGATATAGAGGAATTTTGCCAACAAGACAAAGAGGTGATTATCCCATTGTATAAGTCAATGGCTACGCCGCATCTTGAATACTGCATACGTTGAAAGCCCCATTTCAGGAAAGAGGTATTTCTATTGGAATGGTTGCAGAGAAGAGCAACACAATTAATCAAAGGCATAGTAAGATAGGCTTACCAAGAAATAGCAGAAGTCTGTAAACTGTCTCAGTCTGGAAACTTGGCATTTGAGAGGAGACCTTGAAGTGTTTAAGGCTGAAAGATTGAGTAAACTAAATGATGATAACATCCTTAATCTTTTTTGAACAAAAGAAACAAGGTGGCATAAATTGAACAAGGACAGCTGCAGGATAGGTATGCGGAGAGTTTGATTGTTGCAATAAACCGTCACCTGGTGTTGTGGAAGTGGGTAGCTTCGTACGGGCAAAACGTATTGTACAGGAAAAAGAAATAGGTAATTTGTTTTATGGGCTGATGTTTCAAAAACTTGTTTCCATGCATCATTTTGCCATTACTTATACGAATACCAATATGAAAGGTTTCCAATTTTCATTGTCGACCATTTGAGAGGAGACCTTGAAGTGTTTAAGGCTGAAAGATTGAGTAAACTAAATGATGATAACATCCTTAATCTTTTTTGAACAAAAGAAACAAGGCGGCATAAATTTAGTCATGCAATAAAGTTAATCATCATCATCATCCATTTTCAAGCCGCTGCAGGATGAAGGCCTCTCCAGAAACTTTCCAGTTCCTTCTGTTTTGTGCAATGGCCATCCATTTACTACCCATGAACTCGTGAATTTCATTTGTCCATCTCCGTTGTTGTCTTCCAGGTTTTCTTTTAGCTCCTCTTGGGTACCATTCTGCCCAAGACCATTTCAATTCTTTAGTTTTGATAAGAATGTCCTTTATTTAAGATTGCTGTCTAATCCACGTGTTTCTCTTCTTATCTAACAGTCTGATTCCCAATACAATTCGTTCCATTCTTTGCTGTGTAGTTTTCAGCTTCTCTTCCATTCTTTTGGCGAGTGCCCAAGTTTCACTTCCATAAGTTATGGTGAGGAGTATACACTGATTCTTTATTTTACGTTCAGACAAATTGGGATATTGCTCCTCAGTATGTAACTATATTTCCTGAATGCTATCCATCCGAAATTTATTCTTCTCTCAACTTCCAGCCTTTTATCATTATTACAGCTAATGTCCCAGATAAGTATATGAATCCAACTTTTCAATTACTGCTCCTTCAATGATTATATCCGTTTCTGTGGCACACTTGTTCATCATTACTTTTGTTTTAGCCATATTCATCTTTAGTCCAAAATCCTTACTAACTGTGCATAACTGATTAAGATTTTCCTGTAATTTTTTTGGGATCGTGGCTTAAGATCATAATGTCATCTGCAAATCGTAAGTGGTTTAGGTACTTCCCATTCACATTGATTCCTTTCTGTGACCACTTCAGCAGATTGGAGTGGTCACATTGATTCCTTTCTGTGACCACTGCAATCTGCTGAAAGCTTCTACAAGGACAGCAGTAAACAACATCGGGGATATTGTGTCTTCTTGTCGAACTCCTTTCTCAATTTTAAATTTGCTGCTGTCTTTGTCTAGTCTAATAAAGGAGGTAGTGTTCTCATATACTTTCTTCAAAATCATAATGCATGGGATATCTATGCCTTGTCTTTCCAGTGCCCGAAACATTGCCTTATGCTGTACGGAGTCAGGTGTATTTTCATAATCCACAAATGCCAGATATAATGGTGTTTTATATTCATTTGTTTTCTCCATTAACTGCGATATTACATGGTGATACATAGTCGAGAATTTTGTCCTAAAGCCTGCTTGCTCTTTCGGTCAATTCTCATGAAGTATTCTTTCTAATCTGTTAGTAATGACCCTTGTGAACAACTTGTAGAGGCAGGACAACAAGCTAATTGGTCTAAATTTCCAATTTCTGATTTATCTCCTTTCTTATGCAGCAAAATTATTATTGCATTATTCTACTCCTTGCGCATCACGCCTTTCCTGGTGTATTTTGTGTCTTGCCAGTTTCTGTGTCATGTTTCTTCCTCCCAATTTTAACAACTGTACAGTAACTTCATCTTCACGCGATTCTGATTCTTCAGTGCATGTTCTACCTCTTCAGGAAGGATATCGGGTATATAGTATGGGTTGCTAATTTGTGATCCATCTTCGCCACTGCTTGCATCATTTCCTCGCTCCTTATATAATTCTTTATAGTAGTCTTCTGCTATTTGAATTATGCGTTCTCTGCTATTTATAAGTACACCATCCCTATTCTTCAGTTTCAGTATCATTTGTCTTTCTGAATTACTGCTCATGACTGCTGATTTAAGTCCTTTGTTTTCCCTTAATGCTTGTTCTACTTTTCTTTGTTAAATCTTCATATGTCCTCTCTGAGTCTCTTTCTAATGGCTTTGCATAACTCAGTATACTCAATTTTTCCTTGTCAGTGTTTATCTTGATCTTCATTTGTCGTCTTCGGCTCATCGTGACAAGTCTTTCTTGACTAATTTTTATTTCTTTGGATTTCTTTTTTACCTATAGGATTCTCGGGCTTTATCGTTTTCAGAAAATTGTTGTATTCCTCGTCGATATCTTAGTCCTGAAAGGTCTTCAGAAGTTCAAACTTGTTCTTAAGTTCCAATGCATACTCCTTTTTCTCCTCTTCTATTATCTCAAAAACATTTGTAATATTTATTCGGGTGAGTTTTTTTTTTGGTTTCTTTTCTTACATCTATATCAAATGTACGTCTTACCATTCTATGATCACTTCCACCATTTACCTTGTGCAGGACGGTATAATCGTTCGCAACATATCTTCTGTTAGTGAGGATGAAGTCAATTTCATTAGCTGTTAATGAATTTGGGCTCTTCCATGTCCACTTTCTGTTCACCCTTTTCTTGAAAAAAGTGTTCGTTACTAACATCCCTCGAGATTCTACAAATTCCACAAGTCTTTCACCAATTGCAAAAAAGTTAATAGTGTCTCACAAAATTATATGCTGACATTAATTTTCTATCTGACGAGAAGAGCATATGTTTTTTTTTTTTTTTTTTTTTCCACACCATGAGCAAGTTAGTCTGTGAAAGGGTAAATGGTTTTTCTTCTGAAATTCGGCTTTTTATCCCGCAAAGAGACAAAGCGGCCATAGAATGTATCCAGATATTCATAATAAAGAACAGACCGCAGATTACAACTTCATTCTGAGAGCCTTCCTCAGTGGATGGGTAAGTTATCCAGCTTCTTGTGTAGTTTGTTCATTATTGCGAATGTTCAAGTTCCATATCAAATGCATTTCCACGCAGTAAATTAAGCTGAACCACAATCTAGCAATGGTGCTTACAGTCTGAGTGACACGGGGAACGGATTTATGTTAGTAGGTTAGAGAGGAACGTAGTGTTTTCCACGTGTTACGTTAAATTGGAATGTTACCGAAAAGGTTAGTGAAACTGCATCATGTTTTTCCTTAAGTGAATAACCAAATTGGTAAAATGGCATCGTTTTTATCACATCTCATATTGTGAGTACCTTCAGAATGAGTTTCCTGGTATTGCAGTACCTCGAATAAGTAACGCCCTCGAATAAGTAATAGCCTTCTCCATTGGTGAAGCGTTACTTATTTGAGGTAGTGCAGTACCAGGCAACTCGTTGTGAAGATATTCACAATATGAGATATGATAAAAACAATGCCATTTTACTAATTTGGTAATTCACTTATAAAAAAAAAACATGATGCAATAGCACTAAGTGAAATTTTAGCTTAGTGCTATTGCATCATGTATGCTCCTAAAGCCTTACTACAACTTAGCGACTAAGGCCGTATTGCTTCGTATATATTGTCTGTAAATTGCGTGATCCGAGGACGATTTTCTGTTTTTCTGTACGAAAAACCCGAGTTTTCGGGAGACAAAAAACATGCAACCCCCGGGTGAGACTGACTAACTCAGCCACGTTGTGAAAAAGGCCCATAAAAATTCCTCACATCATCGACGGGACTCTAACTCAGGGCTGGTTGTAACTGTTTACACCTCTTTCTAAAAAATTTAAACTTGTAACGCTGGCAGAGGTACTTGTAATGGATATTAACGTATGTTCTGAGTATTATATAGCATTATCCGTAAATAAAAAAATTAACAAAACAAAATAAAATTCAAACAATAATCCAGTATTCAAAACGTGAAACTTTAAAATTAAATTTTACAAAATTCATTGTATAAAAAATAAAAATATATAATAATTATGCATTTATTATTAACGCTGCATGTAAAAATATAACCACGGTGGGGTGGGGGTAAGAAAAAAGAAGTGTCTATTCATAAAATAAAGTAAAATCTAAAACAGGTAGAAACGCTATAACGGCACTGTACATTTTGTATTAAATATCAATGAAAAGTGGGCACACTGATTTTCAAAATTCAAAGATGAATTTTGATACAGGGCAATGAAATTCTCAAAGTATGATGCAAATGTTGTTCGGTTATTCGAAATTATTTCGAATAATTTAATTTTTTAATGGATGTTCAGAAAAAATATATACTGAGTTGGCTTTGCATTAGCAACACACCCATGTGTAGGAATGGACTGGTCTGTGATGCTGGTGAAGGCACTTATAAGATTGCAGTCTGCACAAGTGGCGTTCAGATCTTCCGAATTCGAACGTGAATTGATTGTGGGAGAAAAGATGTGCAAGTACAAGTATCTCGACAACAGCCAACATATTTAATTGCTCCCGTTCTGTGGTATAACGAGTCTACCGTGACTGGCTGAACAGCGGTCGAACGACACACGTGGGGCAACCATGTGTGGTTCAGGCCCCCTGGTGAGCGTAATGTGCTTCGTCTTATAACACAACAGCAATGCACGCAGAACAACTGCTCAGGTAATCAACCAGTAAAAGTAGGAATAGCAAGACCAATATCCAAATTGAATATGCGCCAGACATTAGCTCATATGAGCTATGGCTATCGACGACAGTTACGGGCACTCTTGCTAACTGCGAGACACAGGGAACTCGCCTTACAACAGGCTGCTGGTCCAGCAACATGTGAAATCTGTCGCCTAATTTGACGAATTCCATTTCCAACTCTATCACGTTGATAGGGGTAACCGCATTTGCAAAAATCAATATAAGGTCATGGCACCTGGATGCACTTTTGGAGTTGGGCAGGCTGAAGATGGTGGTATTATGGTTTGGGAACTGTTTTCGTGGAATTCCCTGGGTTCTCTGATCACAGTTAATCAACTGTTCGATGGGACGCCTGCCTTTCTGTCGTCGCCGACCAAGTACACCCCCCCCCCCTTCGTGATGATAGTGCGAACTCGTAACTGCTAATGCTTTCAGTAACATGTCAATCAATTCTCCGTTTTCCCAAGGCTGCCCAACGTTCCCGATCCGAACCTAATTCAGTAGGTTTGAGCCCCACTGTAAAAGAACATTCGATGCCACGACCATCCACCCCTGAAAATCTGCGGGCATTACTGGACACGTTGTGCAACGCATGGGTAGCAGTACCACAAAACGCCCTGCATCACTATGTGGAATCCATGCCAAGACATGTACTGTGCCCTCGTGGGTCACGAAGTCGACTCAGTGTATTTCGTAAAAATTATTGAAGGAAAAGGCATTTTCCGCTCGTGGGCGAGAAAAATTAATAAATAATTCTTTTGGCTTCCTAAAATTAAATCTAAAAACAGAATTTAGAATAAAAAAAAAACAAAAAAAAATATAAACAAAATCCTTAACAAAACTGACATTTATGATTAATTTTATAAAAAAATATTTAATTCAAATTTAAATTTAATTCAAAATAATTAAATTAATTAATTAATTTAATTTCATTTAAAATTAAATTAAAATTAAATATTTAATTAAATTCAATTTTTAAATTAACTGATTGCCTTAATAATTGTAGAAAAATTTTAATACGAATTCATTCAAACTCCTTTTCACCACCTCTTCCTAAGATGCCACTGTCCAAGTATAACCAAGAAATTATGAAATCTTACAAGTTCTTATATCAAACTGCAGAGCAAGTAGAAAAGATACATTTTTTTAATTAAACAGTTTAATTTTTAATTCATACACGAGCCAAGGTAATACTGAAATAATTCTTATACTTAAAACATTTTCAAAAATTAAAAAAAACTTTTTTTTTTTTTTTGTTTTTAGCAGCAAAAAATGCCTTTATCACTTTGAGGTATATTTTCAATAAAAACAGAACACGTACAAAACAACCACGTGTACAGAGGATGGTTGCTACCCGCTGGTACTACTGTAGATGTAAAACAGAAAATAAATAATTAAAACATTGGTTAGCTTACTGTGGGAAAGTCAGCTGTGAATTTTTTTTTTCTCACTTCGATTAGTACAACCGATAGCAACACTAACTGGCGTGTCAGTTCACGCTTATCTCATTTATAAATATGATCTACTATTGGGATTATTTTGGCTTTTGGCACTTAAATGCATTATTTTTTTTTATAAATAAAGAATAGCTTACTAGCTTTTTTTTTTCTTTAAATTCTAGATAACACTTTTCCAAAATAAACAAAAAAATGCAATACAATTAACATACCTGTTGGTAAAATCACTTTCAACTTCCTCCTGACTTGTAATGGCTGCTTATTATGAAATGTAACTATGTAAATCACGCCCTCTATCGGATATGAATTCCAGCTTTGCTTTTTTTTTTAACGTATAATTATAGGTAGTAATTTGGCAGTTCGACTAAGTTTTATTATAAACATCACTGAATATTTGCTCAGTTACTGAAAGCTTTCTTGAATGTTAAACTAAAATTTATCAAGATGAAATTAAGCTTAAACCTTCCATTTTTGTTTTGTTTTTTTTAAATTTTGCTAATGAAAACTATTACCTTAGGAAGACGATATTAGATGAATGGGTTTTTGTGTTGAATTTTTCCATGATATTAATAGTTTCGTGGTTGCTAAAGTTTTGTGATGGCACCGTTTGCAAATGAAGCAAGGGGGATATTTGAATTCCAATAATTTAATTAATGAATTTAAAATTAGAAGCTTGCATCTTGCCAACACTAACGAAGAGGCTAGTTGGTAATATCTATTTTTAGGTCTAGGTAATCATCTGTTAAGCTATTTGCGTTGGTTCTTAGGAAAGCGAGCTCTCAGTATATTTTAAGACGCAACTTCGTCAAAGTCAATATAATTGATGTCTAAGCTGCTGTATTAGGGTTTTATCGGGGACTAAGGCCATGTTGCTCCTTGTATATTGTCTGTAAATTGCGTGTGTTCAGAGGTCGATAAACTCGAGTTTCGGGAGAAAAAACCACGCTACTCTCGCTTGAGACCAACGAACTCAGTCACGTTGCGAAAGAGGCCCATGAAAATTACTCACGCCATCGACGGAATTCGAACCTAGATTTTTTCCACCCGTTGTGGGGAGGACAGCGATTCTACCCACTGTGCTACCCACGAGGGCTGATGTCTAAGAGTCATCGATATAATGGAAGAAAAATGGAACGAGACCTTGAGTGTGTTCAGTCATTCAAAGTAATGCCCACATTTACCAAGAATAATGCAGACACTGTGCTTTCTCAAAGCGTTGATAGTTCTCAATAAATATGTATGCCGTATTCTAAATAGAAAAAAAAAAATTCCTTAAAAATTTGGAAACAAACTAATGTAATTTTAAAAATACATAAAATGTTACCTTCTGAATTACCTACCCACAAGGAGGTAACTTAAAAGCTTTCCAGATTTCATACCAGTAAATATTAAATTATATATGCAAATAAATAATCGTAACATGCCAAAAAGATGCATGAAATAAATGTTTCATATTTTACCTCCGCTCTAAACTTCTCAATAGGTTGCTAAATACACAAAAACGAATAAATAAAACGTATAGAACGTATCTGATTTGTTCGATTTGAATTTGCGTGAAAATAAAATAATTACTGTGTATGACCGTTAGTGTACATATTATGGGTTATAAATACATGACCCGTATTGCTCATCACGGAGACAGGACTATGATCATTACAATATTGATTACAAAATATTTTTATTTTAATTACAGTTAAAATAGCATTATGTGCAACTTTTCCAGAAAGTAATTAATGACTAATTAGGTATTTATAGTTAAACTGACATTATATACAAATTAAGAAATTCATCAGAAACAGAACTTTTTCTCTAACTAAAAGTTTGTTCAAATGAATCCATCGGAATATTTTCCATTTCGATCCTTGTACGTAACATACGTCGTTATTAGTACTCACAAGAAGGATCCATAAAAAACCTTTGTGCGTATGTGCAAAAGTCTTTGTTCAGATTAACGTTCGCATAAATTACATTTATAAACGATGCTAATCAATTTCCGCTCAGGTGGACAATTTGCAATCATCGCCATTCAAAAAAACATTGAGAGAATGCAGACTTTTTTAAATCTCAGGTACACGGAACTCTTCACTGGCCAAAGCCTCCACATATCACCTACACCTTTTATATAACCAACCCTGGAATAATTCCAAGAGGATGGCAGGGTGATTGCAGGGCAGAAGGTTGTGATTAATAAATATTCTTTAGATTGGTATAAGTCAGAAATGAGATCCCCCAAGCATCGGTTCGTTGACAACTGTTTTTCTTATTTTCATAAACGATATCGACGAAGAGATAAAGGGTGTGATGTCAAAATTAGCAGACCACGTAAACATCGAGAGAGTCATTAATGATCAATGCCAATCAAGACTCCTTCAGGATGATTTGAACAGGCTTCAAGAATGGTTAGAAAAGCGACAGTTATGTTTTAATGCAGCAAAATGCAAGGTCTTGTACTTAAGGAACAGCAATCCCAAAAATAACTTATACACTTGGTGGGTTGAAGTAAAAACAGTAAAGGAAGAAAGGGATCTGTGAGTTACGATACGGGCAGATATGAATCTTTCTGAACATTGTAAACAGGCGGCCAGGAAAGCCCATGGTGTGCTATCGATGATTTATCGAACAAATCCTGTAGAGATAGGGAGGTCATAATCCCACTGTATAAAGAAATTGTTAAGACAGCATTTGGAATACTGTGTCCAGTGCAGAGACTTCATCTATAAAAAAAACATTGAACTTCTTGATAGGGTCCAAAGATGGGCAACGCGCATGGTGAGATTGGCAAAATGGTGACCATATGAAGAAAAATTTTGATTATGTGGGCTACAGAGCTCAGCAAAGGAGGCACCTTAAAGGGGTAGGGGTTACTGATTGAGGTTTGAAGTCGTGGGATGGGATTAGTAAAATGAATGAAGATGGAATTTTCACTACTATAAAGAATTCCAGAACCAGGGGACATAAATTTAAATTACAGAGGAAGAGATTTAGACTAGACTGTAGGAAGTTTTTTTTTTTCTGTTTTTCAGCCAGCGAATTGTTGATTACTGGAACACGTTGCCTCCACAGATAGTTGGTGTTGACAGTTTAAAGAAATTCAACGGTCAAATAGTTAGTTACCTAAGTGACGAGGGAATTGCATAATTTGTATTTTCTTATTTATGTTTTTATTCATTATTTTTTTTTAATTTCTGGCTGGTGTAGCAAAATCCTATGAGTTCCTTGCTCTATATGGCTAATACTGGTACTAACACCCAGCCGTTCTCACGTGCCGTAGCAAGAAAAATTACCTAGATGTAATGCTGAGTATCAAAAACCCACATTTTGGATAGGCTCGTGAACAACACTTTGAAAATCATCGTTGTAGAAGTATCGCTCGATGTGTAGCACAAGTGGAAGAAGGATGACTGCAATTCAGAACCTTGTAATTCAGCAAAGCACTGATTGAAATAAAGTCGTTGGAGTAAAAATTACTCAGCTTGATAATCACTTCCAGAATGTGTAATCGTTTGCTTTTGCGTCATTTGAAATTTTCCGCTTGAGAGTTCCTAATGGTATGAAATTAAAGTTCACTTTACACCTACAAGCCTCCAAAGTACGTATAGTGCAAGCCACGTTTTATTAGTTTTCGCAAAAATAATTCCGTCTAACACTTTTTGTGGTAGCCTGTATTCGCGATAGTTAAAAGTTTCCGGTGATAGCTTTCGAATAGAGCTACATTTTCTTGAATGAACCGCAAATTGGGAATCCTAAAAAGAATATATACAATCAGCAGGACTTAGCGGAAAGCACAGTGAACAGTAACCAATGTACAAGACAACACTCGTAATGTGAATCGTCATTTCAGCTTACTGATGATCACCGAGTTCACACCCTCCTAAAAATATTTGGGAAAGCGATACAATCCAGTCTATCTCAGCACTGTTTCCAGCATGGACTCCCTACTTGCACCAGTTGTCAGGAGCAGATCCACCATCAACTTGCTGGATATCTTGCTACGAGTTCAACATACACTCAACAGTAAATATTCTCAGAGGATATTTTCACATAGATGGGGAAACTACTGGACGTCATTAAAGCGGTTATTGTCTAGGCACCTCTTAGTCATCCATAAAAATCTTAGGACATTATATACAGTTACTAGAGGTGTAAGGGCGATCCTATTTGTGGCTATACTAGAACCTTTCTTGGCAATATCTACAAACTTCGCTTCTTACGTAGACAATATGAAATTCTTCATAACCTCAAAAGATGCTGAACAAATTCCATAGGAAAGGACAAATCACCAAACACAGATGCTTCAAAATTACTCAACGTCAATAGGCATTCAGCTTAACTCGATAAAATCAGCCCAACTAAAAAAAGAAAGAATAACAACATACATATCCGAATAGGTGCATCCTAATCAAGAAGGATCTCCCACACTGATCTTGGCCTCGCTTGGGATGAGGGACTCTCTGAAAATTTTCTCAAATGCCATGCCGCCAAAACAATAAAATACGTTTGGCGGAGTGACATTTGAGAAATATAGAGAAACACGGTGTGGTCATGTCTGGGAAAGTACAACTGGAAAGTAATTTTCGAAATGAACACTTGACAATAGATGGAGCAGTGACCTTTGAGTTCTTAAAAGTAGAAGGTATAGAGCTACGAGTTGAAAAGAAGGGGCAAATTTAAAAGGACACTTAGGCAGGACACTTAGGTAGATGAGCAACTTGATCTGTAGTATATACCACTACTTTCGGGATGCAGACATGTAAGGTGTTTTGGGTAAGGCGTCGGAATATAGTGTCCTCATTGACACTGTCAGTCAGAGGCCTGCGGAAACAAATGGACGAGTTCCGTTCAGTAGTGAAGAGAGAGAGAATTCAAATACGTTAAGTTGGCTGGCATATGGGAATAGGAGTTTGGAGGAGCAATCTTTTTATTGGAGTAAATTATAATTGTTAAGGAGGAATCAGAAATCGAGAGTAAAATATACAGGTTTTTCTCGCGGAAATCGATGAGGGAGAGGCAAAAAAGTGATGCAAGAGAGAGAGAGAGAGAGAGAGAGAGAGAGCAAAAAGTGATGGAGGCGTGTGCGGAATTCAGTGTGTTGCAGGAGTGATGTAGCGATGTGAGAGTGCTAGCTGTTAAGGAAGTATATTACATATTGTGGATGGAAGAGAGAGAGAGAGAGAGAGAGAGAGAGAGAGAGAGAGAGAGAGAGAGAGAGAGAGGTGTTAAAAAGTGTGGAATTCGTCAGGAAGAGCAAAAGGAAAGGTTTAGTTCAGCAGGAGAGCAGATCACAGAATAGCTGATGAGTTCCAGGAAAGTGGTGAACTCCAAAAGACAACTGTAAATCCTCAGATATTTTCAACACTTTGTTAAATTTAGGAACAGAACTGAGCATACTTATGCTTAAAGTTAAAATTAAGGAGTGTGGATAATATAATGAAAATATTATGATTATTATAGGAATGAAATTTATATACATATTCAGAAATAGAAATTTATACGAAATTTATAAATAACATAGAAATTTATATGTTTGTCCCACAACGTTGCAAGTCACATGACCATAGTTGTGGATATAAATGCAGCAGAACAACCTTTCTAGTATCAGTTAAGCATACAAACGGTAGTAAGAATGGGGAAAAGGAGTGATCTAACGGACTTCGAACATGGTATGGTAGTAGGTGCAAGACGTGCTGGACAAAGCATCTCTGAAACGGCAGTTCTCCTGAACGTTTCACGCACCACAGTTTCAAATGTGGATCGAGAACGGTGCAACGAACAGAAAACATCCTCTCAACGGCACTCCTGTGAAAGAAAATCGCTTGTTGATGAGAGAGGTCAGAAGAGGACATCTCTTCTATCCACAATACATTTACAAGCAAACAGACGGGCCACAATGTCGCACATATCACGTCAGAATACAACCTTGGTGGGCAGAACAAAATATCGCAACGGACCACTAGACGTACTTCGTCGCGAATGGGCTACAACAGTTCATTCGCGGCAAAGTACCGCACATAGACCACCTGTTAATAAGGTTCTGTCGACTCCGCCGGATGATTAAACAACAACTTGTGCACGTCCATGACCAGGATGTTGGGTGCAGATAATTAAGATGTGTTTATCCGGTCATACTCTGCGGCGCCGAAGTCTGGACTTCAACTGCTACGACGCATCTGAGACGGATTTTCGCCGGGGAATTCTGGCTATTGAAGTGGGCCATATGGAAATTTCGGCTTCCCCTGCACCAAGGACCACCCAGATGTAGGCAGCTCTCAGCATCAGACATATTCCCGTCATCATTCACGAGAAAAAACTCGTCTGTGCCGTCAAAGTGATGGTTGGCATTATTTCAGTCACAGATTTCTGGGCTAACTGCAGATTGAGGATTCCGGTCCCAAGCCTTAGAGCTAATCCAATCCTTCAGGCATTCCAAACCGGTTAAAGTTATCTGATCGGTACTACAAGTTCGCAGTCGATAAGAAATATAGACAGAACGTACTCGATCGACTTCCTGCCCAGGATCACGTCACCGGACATTAGAACCTGCTCCCGAGGACCCATCCATCATTGCTATGGATCCATCGCTGCATTGTTCAAACCTTTCTGGGGTCATAATGCTGGGTTTTTTTGGGTTTTTTTCCATCTTTGTTTATTATGTTGTGTAATTTCTTTTATGTAAACCCCTGGCTTGTAGCCGTGAAGGGAGTTGTATACAGCAATGTGTCTTCTGTATACAATAAAGAGTTCTTCTTCTAAATGAAGTAATATGAGCAGAAATTAAAGGAGATGAAGAACAAAAGTAAATGGTTAAAAGTGTTAGAGTTTTTTTTTTTTGGAGGCTTTAAGACATGAAGTTAAAAGGATTTATTTGTTTGTAATAGATAGCACCTAAGTATTAATATGTATCTGCAAATATTTTGTGTAATAAATCCCTTTGTCTCATAATGCGTGTCATTTGCTCATAAGAAACTAACAGCTCACCTTATGGGAAACCCTCAGCTCCTGGTCACTTTTAGCGCAGTTAGGTAGCTTGTGGTCCTCACTGCTTGAAGGGAGCTGTTGTCTCAACTTATAAGCAATAATTACCACTGTCGAAACCCTTGAAAATATGGTGGATTTATGTAGATGTATTTCTCCTTTACAATGTAATAATAATTTCTGCTTCCCCAGCTTATCTAAGTTATTAAACTTTCTAGTTTCTAGAAATGATTGCTTTTCCACGTATAAAGACATTCACACGCACAATGATGGCAAATGTTTGTTAATATTGATTTAGAATATAACTGGGGACAGTCACTTTACTGTAAATTGAGAAAAATCACAAGTTTTGGTCGCAATATTGAAATTATTTTTTAAATAAAAGCTAATTATATAGCTGTGGTAATGGATTTTATTTTAGAAATACAAATTATAGTTTAAATAACTGTTTTCATAAGAGCAAGCCACTATGTTTATTAAATACACTGGTGTGCAAAACTTAAGGATCAACACTATTTCTAAAGGTTACAACCACAAAATATTTACTTAAGATACTCTTTGCTGATGAGAGTAGATTCAGTCTCAGCAGCGATTCTGGACGTCAGCTAATCTGGCGAGTGGTTGGCACACGGTATCACCCCGCAAACGTCACTGAAAGGGGTCGACATGGCGGTCCAGGTGTTCTCGTCTGGGGAGGTGTTATTTTGGATGGATGTACACAACTCCAGATACTGGAAGGTGGTACTATAACCGGTGCACGCTACTGTATTGAGGTAATTCTTCCTCATGTGCGTCTGTTCCGAGGTGCCATTGGCCCTGAGTTCGTGTTTATGGATGATAACGCCACACCCCATCGCATTGAAACTGTTGATATGCTTTTGGAAAGTGAGGACATTGTTCGTATGGATTGGCCTGCCCGTTCCATCGATCTAAATCCCATCGAACACATATGGTATGCTCTGAGGAGACGCCTAGAGGCACGTCCACACCTATAGAAAATGTTCACCAGCTGAAGGTGGCGCTGACAGAGGAATGGACGATGTTACCGCAAGAACTTATCAACAACATTTGTTCTAAGTATGAACAGGCGGTCGAAAGCCTGCATCGACATTAGGGGTGGCCATATCTCCTACTGAGGACCACCTCTTCCCTTTGTTCCATCTTTGGCAGTGATGCATCTGTATCATGGCAGCTAGTGCTATGTTGCCATTTTTGAATAAAGTCCCTCTTTACCGTTGTGTCGCTGCTGTTTCCTTCATCATTTCTGTACCTCACGAGGTTCCTTTGGTATGCTTTTCCCATATCCAGGGAACTCCTATGAGAAGCTACAGGTGAAAACCTGACTGGTCCTTAAATTTTGCACACCAGTATAGTTATGGTATTTAAGTTAAAACATTACTGTTTTTAAGGTAAAATCCACTTAGTATTTGCCTTCGCGGCTAGAACGTCGCTTATAATTGCGTCATGCTGTTGAGAAACAGCGTTGGTTCCAATCCCGTTGAGACTGGAGGAATTCGTATTGGCTTGCTTCACATTCCCTCTTGAGTGGCACAGTTATATTGGTTAGTTGATTGTTGCACGGTTTCTAGTTGCATCAGCAATTTAAGCGATATTGCGCCGTACATAATATGTCTGTAAATTGCGTGTGTTCTGTGGTTTATGGAATTGCTGTTTGTTGGAAAAAAAAAAAAAACAGTTTTCGGAGAGAAAAACCGAGCTACCTCTCCCGAGACCGACTAACTCAGCTGTGTTGTGAGAAAGACTCATATAAGCTACTCGACTGACAGTACGACTCAGTGAGTCGATCTCATTCAATAGTAGCAAGGTTTTATCTCCCGGAAACTGCAGTTTCTCATCCATCTAGGCAGATAACCCGACTGAAGAACACACTTATTTTACTGACACAGAATCTTGACCCTAGTTGGACCCAGCATATTGGCTTTTTTAGGTGCAATCTAAACCACAACAAATGTGACAGATTCGGCAACTTTGTATGTCTGTATAGCTTTTGAGTTTTCAGCTAGTTGAGTCTTCGATATCTTTTTATGCCCTCTTCTGTTATGTGACTTGACAAATCTAATGGTTCTCACGGTTAACACAGAAATTGCAAGCGCTATTCTGCCACATCGCGTGTAAAAGCGTACTGGCTTGTTTCACATAGTGGCACTGAGTTAGTCGGTCTCGGGCAGTTTTCAACGGTTTCCCCCTGCGGTAAACTGGGGTCTTTAACCTACAAAACAGAAAAAGAGACCATAGAATATATTCAGTTTACAGATACAAATATACTAGCATCTAATTTGCGCAAAATCGAAAACAAGAAATCCTGTCAGCTGGTCTGCAGATTACGCCAACTTTACTGAGAGTCCATGAGGAAAATTTATGTTACGTAAGACTTCAGCTTTACTGTTTTACGTTGTGTTGCGTAAATCAGAAGTATCTCGAGTTTTCTAAAAGTTATTCCCTGATTGGATTTATTTCGTATTGGAGTTACATCAAAAAGCAGTTCTCACTTCCTTTCGTAAACCCGATCTATATGCAACATCACATATTTATTTCTATACATCATATTTAGAGATCTCAAATATGTTTATGAATGGATAGCAGTTTACCAACCAAATCCTAGTGGGACAACTTCTGGTTATGGTGAGCTGTAAGTTAGCATGTGCCATGAATATTTCAATGGTTTACGGTACACGTAGCTCTAAAGCGTTTGGTTTGAATTAAAAATCCTGACAGCTGTTTCACTGTAACTGACCTCCAGGTGGTCTAAGATGGAAAAGATTTACTGCGGTGAAAACTTGTTTATGGGTGCGCCCCTTTCCTCGAAGTCAACAGTGGCTGTGCATACGTAGTGCGCATACGCTTGATGATCACGCACGCTAACACAATTGTTCCACAACAGTGAAGGGAAGTACCACGCGATCTGAATTCCCCCTCTGAAATGGGTGGACAAAGCACATTTTGTAAAAACAAACAGTCTTACTGGTGGAGATTTTAAGACTTCATTGACAGAACATCTCTGGGCAGAGTGCAGTAGGAGTTGAATATGGACTGATTGTCAACAGAATGAAACGCACACTGGTTTCGCTGTATCTCTTGGTGTGTTTTGCTCTCATCTCACGTACACCATCTGATCACACCTGTAATGGTAATATTACGCCTATGACCTATGTAGCGTCATTATATGGCCACCTGAGTCGTTTGCACAAGCTGGTGGCGGTCTTTAGATGGATCGCAAAATATTTTCAAGGGACCACGAACAAATTTATTCACGGCACAATTCTCTGATATTGCCTACAAACAAGGACTGATCAAAAAGGTATTGAGTTTAAATCTGAGTGAATCATACTTATTCGTGGAAAGGAGAACAGATAAAAGTTGCGGAATTAGAAACAAACAGGAATGTGAATATAACCATTTTCCATTGTGATAATGTAAAAAGAATTGCTTAGCTGCAATGATTCTGTAAAGTGGATTTTCTAAGAAATAAACAAATTCATTTACAAAAATAAACATTTATTAGATTATGGCAAAGCGTTAGTGAGCTATTTCATTTTAATGTCTCTTGACAATGCACAAAGACTGACAAATTTCCATTGAAATTATACAGTTATTCAGATGAGTTCATGACCGACAAAAAACAGCGTGGGATAACCCATAGAAACATATCTTAATAACATGCGTAATCTCTAAGTAGCAATACAGGCATTGATTCCTTATGACGAGAACGAGGCTGTTATTTAAATGTTAGAGTCAATGTCGTCCATTGAAAGAAAGCCTGGACCAATATTTCGTACAAAAGAAAAAAGGACCTAATCTCGATACCTAATAAGTCGTGAGAATTTCTCGCAGCAACACACGTAGGTCTGTACACTTGTTGCCAACCGCCACTTCAAAGCGTGTCTCTTTCCATGATGTTGGCGAATGGAATCTGGCTCTGAAAATGCATTGGTGAATAGAACCATGGGTCATTGGTGTTGAGTCCAGTCGACATTCTATTGGTACTTCTTCGGATGGTTGTTTTCTATATGGCTGTCTTGTATAATGGTCTTATCAATATAATCTCTATGGATAAGCATAGGGATTACCCTACTGGTTATCTCGATGTTTAGGTATTGCCGAGAATTGGAGACAAGATCACTTGTACTATTAAAAGTTGCACTGGGAATGTAGTGCAAAAATACTTCGGTCTAGACATGTGACAGAAGATTCTCTGATTGTTTGTCTGTACAGGAATGGTATAGCTCAGCATTGTCTTAACGTTTTTTCTAATTTACGTTTTTTGAGTATCGTTCAAGAATTATATTTAGACTTCGATTAACGTCGCTGCTGTAACGAATTTCCATTTAACGCTCCTTAAATTTTCTTTTACTGTTAAAATCTTCAAATATATTTCAAGAAAACTGGTATATAACGAATATTTTTCTTAAAATCACTAAATCTGTCATGTACTGCCTCAATCATTCTGTGAACACACCAGCAAAACACTGGCATACCTTCTTGTCTCAGATTCCTTACAACATCTATCTCTCTAGAAAAGAATTTGAGTAAAGTGAAATAACCACACGTTCAACTGACTGCCGCTGGAGGGCAGAACGATCAGCAGTCGTGTTTCTCACTAACAGTAAGTTGGTAAAGCTATGCAAATGGTTTGTGTGACATTGATCAAGTGATACTGTTTAAAATGGAAACCCCGAAAACGGCTGCATACTGGGAAAGAAATATGTATGCGAAGAAAGCTGCGTTAGATTATCTTACTTAAAATGTAATAAAGATGTCCAAAACTGTTGAAAAGAATAAATGAAACCCGCTGAAAATCAAGTTGTGAATGAATTAATTCGAAATGTGAATAATACCACACGAATTATTAAGTGAATTTTATTGTGTGCGAAGTATTACATTAAGTAAAATCCCGCACAAAAGAACCAAATAGAAAAACTATCTCGTGCAGTCAGGCTTCTATCCTCTATAGTTAATAACACCTTTCAGATCTTTTCCAATTAGACCTGATGACAGAACGCAATTATAGAATTGTTGCGAATTATTAAGTGGTTCCATCGTCTGGAAGTTTAACAGCGCTGGACCAAGATATTTCAGCGCCCCCGGCAGATTTTCTCCTCATTGTTCTTCTGTTTTTGGCACCCCTTAAAGAATGGCGCCCCAGGCAAATGAACTGTAATCTAACAACGAGTCATATTACAGTTCATTTATCAAAGGTTTTTTCATTCACGTACCAAGCCACTTCTGTTTAATAATAGCAAGAAGGTCAACCGACAACAGCAGTCTTCTCGAGACGCTCTTCCAGATCCAAAAGACCCTCAACAACAAAGCACAGGTAGGAATTTTCTTAGCTATATTGAAGAATCACTTTCGGATGACGGGGAGCTTACTTAGCATCCTTAAGTGATCACAAAATTCTACATTCACGAACCTTTGACGAATTCCTTCTTCAAGTTGTCAAAAAGTGAAGCAAAAGAGATTTGGGACGAAAGGCTTTCCTTCCAACCATTTTTGAATCAGGCATTCAATCAGAATGCCTGATTCAAAACCTTTATAGATCTGTGGTGTGTGTCCACCAAAAGCTGACTGGGTTTTCATAATCAGTACAAGTAATTCCAGTTGGATTTCATGCCGCTGTCACCTGAGCACCAGCACTATCTTTTTGTTTTAATAAAATTCTTGGCAAAGAACATTGGGATCATACGGTGGCTCAGCAAAAGAGCGAGCCAGCCTCCAATTACATTACAAAACGGTAGTATCATTCTCCAGACCAACTTGTCTGGAGCATGATACTACCGTTTCAAATACTACCGGCTCAATACTCTGGGCATTGACGACTTCTGAATAAAAATAGAGTCACAGATACCGTCGGACGGATCTTGCTCTCCATTCCAAACCAATCTAAGTCAACTTGGATGACTACAAATACATGTTTTAGGCCTTCATACGCACTTAATCTAACCTTTCTATTTCTGCTTTGTTCATTTGAATATACAGTCTATTGTAAGATTCCTCTGGTCATTTGTGGACGTAAGGAAGCATGTATTCTTCTGTCGCTTTTACAGTTTGCTGAATAAAAATAAACAAGTTTTCGGAACAGAGTACTAAAATCACTACATAATCCTTACATTCATTTTGGCTGAAATGTACCATCTTTATAAAAGTCTTAAACCGAAATAAATGTTTCATACGAAACATTCAACATTATGCTTGAAATGACGTTATCAGTCCCTTGAAAGAAGTAATCGTCCCTCAAGAAATCGTCCCGGAATCTCAACCTGAGATTCATTCTAAACGATACCCCAACAATCGATGACGCATGCATGCAAATTCAATTTTTTTTTTTTTTTTTTTTTTACTATTATTTTTTTATTTCTTTTCTTTTTTTGGCGGGGTTTCCTAGTCTGCCTCCACAGGGCGAAGGTGGGGCAACTTTTGGCCTCAGTAGGAGTTCACGTTGAGTGCAAGGGAAACAGACAAACGTGATCAGGAAGAAATAGCAGCTCAAGGCTCGAACTGAGCAAGGGACTGGACAGTAACTGGAATCAGCAAATTCCACCAGAACTGGCCAGAGATCAGCAACCCTGACAACAACCGGCAACCCTCTGTGACAAAGGCGCATGTCTGTGAACAAAGGCAAAGACAGTTTTTTTTTTTGTTTTTTTTCCCTCACTCCTGAAAGGACCTGATCACTGCACTGATATGGATCCCGGAATTGACACCTCTACTACCTGGACAAGACTTGACCAACAGTGACAAACCACCGGACTTGACTAAACTGGACGGGACCTGGTCCCATAAGTGATATCCCAAATGGGAACTCCAATACCACTGAAGACCAACTGTAGCTTGCTGCTGGCCATCTTGGCTCTCAAACCATGCTCCCTTGCATGGTCCTATCTTCCCCCTCTCCCCCGGCAGTGGGAGGGGACGGTATTTTCGCCCCTTCCTCTCCTTGCCACTCCTCTTTTCGCCTGGTGGGGCATGGGCCTGCCCCACTGATTACCTGGGGTCGCCTTCTCTATCGTCCCCATATTTCTGTCTTTTTCCCCCAGCCTTCTGTCTCCTCCCCCACTTTACCTAATACGCTAGCGTATACCCCACATAACTTGAAAATTTTAATAACGACTAAATTTAATTGTGTTCACTCTAAACTCATTTGGCATTTCTACTCAATTTTCTTAACCCCCACCGAGCGAGAATTTAAAAAAAAATTTATTTATTTATTTATTTTTCAGGTCCTAGCCACTTAAATCTCAGGAAATTAGGTGGCAGGACCTGCCAGAGTAAATATCTAAATACTAGTGCACCTGGTCTGCCTCAACGAGGCACAGTGTGGACAACGTTGGGCAGCAGCAGGGGTCTAACAGCTAAATGGCCTGAAGAGCAACGTTACACAACACTACACGTGCAATATCCATACACTTTTAAATCTCTGGCCTTTACAGGGAGTCGTCACACTCACAATGAAAGCAACGCGGAGATGGGGGAATCCATTTGGTGCCGTTAGACACGAACACACTATACACTACGGCCGTGACCGATGATCGCCAATATGGCTGCCTCAGTTAAATTTTGGTTGCAGTTAAAGAATAACCAACAGTGGATTCATTAGGTGAGATCTTTTTAATTTTCTAGGGACATTTAACCAGGTTTTTACGTTCTCAATCTATTTCCTTTGTTGTGAGACAGGTCACCATGTCAGAGAGTACTCCGATATAACGCGACTGCCATGTTCAAATCTGGTTCTTGACTAGGGAGGACCCTCTGAATAGCGCTACCCTGGGCTGCAAGAGTGCCCCACCACCTTGTGATATTTCAAAACAGCGCGGAACCTATATTACCATGTTCTCAGTGCTTTCTCCCCCCCTCTCCATAGAGAATCCATGGATGTGGCTGCTCCATTAACTATTGTACTTGGAGTAAATTCGACATTACCAGCGTTTTCAGCGCCCCTGAAAACTAAAGGGAAAAGTAACCCCATCTCTCTAAGAGAACCTTTGTGCGTAGGCGCTTCCCCCACCCTCTATTGTAAGTGGGGACACCTACCAAAACTTCAAGAACCCTCTGTATGCCTCCATATACACCCACAAACTTGTGGCTGGCATCAATCGCCATCGTTTTAAGAAAACTACCTGATCCCAACTTCAACCCGATTAACCGAACAGTCCCGGTTATCCGGAATTGACGGAAATGGAGGGGAAATTGGATACGCATAAAGATTCCCTGACTGAGACCCAAAATGACGACCTCGCCACTACTGACCAACCAGAGGAAATAAAGGACACCCGACCTGGGACCCCCTCAACCAAGCGGAAAACCCGCAAGCGAGTGGTTCCCGAATCGGAACGGGAAACACGATCTCAGCCTGAAACAACGGAACAGCCAGAAGCCACTGCATCGCAAAAAGAAACAAATGATGACAAACAACAAGAACCATCCCTGGACCATACCATACCTGAGGGCTCCATATATGAGAAAAGCCTCTTTCTGAAAACGGCTCTCGAAACCATCTTCATACCTTTAGAATACAGCATTTTTACTGCTGAACTACATTCCATACAAATGGCCCTGGAAACTATAAAATTGCATCAGTTTATCTATAGCGTTATTTTTACCGACTCCCTCAGTGCCCTTCTCACTTTACAGCAACCAAGAAAACATCACAACTACCTACTTGGTAATAGTCATAACTTACTGACTGACCTAGCTCAGGACATGAAAGTAGTAAAATTTTGTTGGATCGCTAGCCATGTTGGCAAACCTGGCAATGAGAGTGCTGACCATGCAACCAAATCTACTGTGGAACCAGTTGACGCTTCTTTCAAAATCCATTTCACTGACTATAAAAGTCTTATAATAAGGCGAAGTATGGATCACTGGCAAACCATCTGGCAAAACCAAGAACGCAACAAACGCCTTCAGATTAAACCGAATCGCCAGTCGTGGCCATCTAGTTCCTTCTTGAACCGAAAAGAAGTCACGCTTGCAAGACTTCGAATAGGATATACACACCTGACTAATTTTTATCTTCTTTCTTCCTCAGATCCGCCTTTCTGTCCGAACTGCCATGCTTAAGTAACAGTCCAGCATATAATAGTTGACTGCCCTCTCTATAATGGAGTGTGGCAAACTACCTTCTTATCAAGCCATGCAGCCCAAATCATACCTACTTTGCAACAAATTTTAGATAAGGTCTGACATTGATGCAGTTTTTACTTTTCTAAAAAATATAAAATGCTACGACCTTCAACAACAACAACAACCCATCTTCAAGAAGAATCCCAATAGGATATCCACTGCCCTGCGATCGCAGATTGTCACCATCTTTCACAAGATGGAGACACTTCAGCATGATACACATGTGGAAAACGAGAGAGCTGTCACACGGCTATACGCCTACATGGAATGCGGGGCAAGATAAATGCCACAGCTTGCCCCGAAATACTCTGAAGCGTTGAGGACAAACGCAAAGGAACCACGAGCAATACCAACCTAAACCGTTAACAAACGTAAAACACTTCTGCCCACTCCACATTTGATCATTCTCCGTCCAACATCAGCGGAAGAATGCGCCACAAGTGAAGCTGTGAAAAACACAGTAATTACAAAACTGGCAGATGACTTCAAGACAACAAGAATCAAGTCCGTATGAATAAGGAACACTAGGGTAATTACAGAAATCCAAACCAAAGAAGACGCCCAATGGATAATCGCGAGCCATAAGATACTGACCCTTGGACTGGAAGCTGCGCTCCCAAAAAAGAGAGGACCCAGCATAATCATCTACAACACAGATAAAGATCTGACACCAGAGACACTACAAGAACTTTATGCAAGAAATTTACAAGATCATCCAGGAGCAGACCCAACGATGCTAATAACACCAAGAAACCAGATCTGGAAGCACCACAAACTGGGTGGTGGAACTTTCGCCGGCTGCATGGGGAAACCATAAATCAATAAAACAGGGTATTCATAAACTGGAGCAGTCACTGTTACAACGAGCACGTGACCGTCCCCAAATGTTTCAGATGTGGCCGTTTCGGACGCACAACACATACCTGCGCCCAAACCGTACCCACATGTGGCCATTGTGCCAAAAAGAGCCACGTATACAAGAATTGTCCCAAAAAAGAGGAACCTTCGACCAGTACGAACTGAAAGTCGCAGCATCTACAGGCGGACCACTCGATCAGGGATAACAAGTGCCCTGTCTACAACAAGGAAAAGAGAATATATCAACTCAGACTAGACTATGGCAGCACGCCATAAGCAATATAACAACAATAGGGTACAATTCGCACAGCTGAATGCCCATAGGTCAAAGGCAGTTGCCCCACAGCTTACAAAGAAAGCTGATGAAGAAAATCTGATATTATTGCCATACAGGAACCTTACGCCCATTGTAAGGAGGTCAGGGGATACCCACTGAATTACAAAGTTGTTCAAATAGATGGGGAAACCCCCCAAGCAGCAATCCTAATCAGAAACCCCAACTACACTGTAACCAAGCTGACAAATTACTGCCCCCCCCGTGTGCGCTGGACAACCTCAGACCACAGAACTATCACGTTCCAGCTAAACCGCACAATAACCAGAACCAGAATACCCAAGAAAAACAGAACAGATATGCTATTGAAATGGCGGACTGGCCCATCTTCCAAGAAACACCTCGGACGACTGCTTTCACACTTGACACAGAAAGATTAAACTTGGACCAGCATCAAATGGAAATAACAAAATTAATCACCGAAGCGGACAACAAAGCAATCAAGCGGAAAATACCGGCACCAGGAGCTGTCCCTTGGTGGTCTTCGGAACTCCAATAACTAAGACGGGAGGCGAACATCGCAAGAAAAAATTTCTAGCGTGCCAGGCGAAACTGGCCTGCTGCTGAAGTAGAAGAGATGCGAGAACAATATCGCACAGCCAGAAACAGATATACCGCTAAGATCCGTGAGCGGAAACAGCGCATGTGGGAATACCTATTGACCACAACGGGAAACGACGATCCTTGGAGTGGTTTATCGTGTAACCACGAACAAACTCCCAAGAGGTGAAGCCATCCTTGCAACCAAAAAACCGCAAGGAGATTACACAAAGACATGACAAGAATCCTTAAATAATATCTTGGTTGTTATCTTCCCCGGACACCTAGACCCAACCTCTCCAGAACAACTGCTGCTGTGCCACCAAAACTGTATCTACACCACAACACTTGAAGAGGAACCGTTTACAAGAAACTAACTCGATAACCCGGATGAAAGACTGCAGAATAAAAAATTCCCAGGAGCACACCTCCTAGACCCTGAAATCATACCAGACCAATTGCTGAGCCTATACAATAAATGCCTAAAAGAAGGATACTTCCCCCTCGCTTGGAGGGTGGCAGAGCTCCGACTTGTCTTAAAAAAATCCAAATAAGCCACAGGACCTCCCTGGGTCCTACCGACCCATAGCACTCTTAACAGTGCTAAGCAAACTCCTAGAACACCTCCTGCGAAACAGAATCGTGCAATACTATATAAACTCAGGTCTACAATCTCCGAACCAGTTCGGCTTCCGAATGGGATGCTTAGCTGTAGATGCCCTAGAGACCATTACCGGAGCTGCCATAACAACAAATAGAAAAGTACTTCCTCATTGTTGCAGTCGACTTTGCCGGAGTGTTTGGCACCCTCTGGTGGCCAAGCGTCCTCGGCAGACTCGAGAGGCTAACCTGCCAACTAACCTTTACAAGTGCATCAGTAACTACCTCACAAACAGATCCGTCACAGTCACAGCCTCGTATTGCTCCGTAACCAGACCTGTACACAGATGCCCACACTTGGAAATGCCAAGTCCCAAGCATATGCGAATGATACACATGTGGAAAACATGAATGACCAGATTCTGATGTTAGCTGAAGACACCAGAGCCAAACTAGAAACCACCGGAAACCTGGCGCTAGCCACTCTGCAAGAATGGGCCGACCCAAATAACTTATCAATATCATCAACAAAGACATGCTCAATATTACTTCGAGGGACCCTAGACATCAGGAGACTTCCCCAAATCAAAGTGCAGGAGACCACAATCAAACTAACAACTGAGCTGAAATTCCATGGCATCATCTTGGACAGACACCTATCCTTCACTCCTCATATAAACTACCTACGCAGCAAAATCAGAAGGTACTCCTCCCTTATTGCCAGAGTTACTCGCAAAGACTGGAGCCTAAGAAAGAAAACCCTCGCCCTCTACCACAAAGCTGTCTTCCTACCAATCATCCTGTATGCGGCTGTAGTATGGTACCACAAAGCAACTACTGAAATTAATTGAAGACTCGACACAACACAGCGCCACATTCTGCTCACCATCTCCAGACCATGCAGTACAGTCACCAGTGCACTCCAAGTTCTCATGGGTGCCCTCTCCTGGACTTTGAAATAGTTCGCTGTGGTCTCCTCCATCACCTTTCCAAGGGCAAAACTGTCACCAGCCAAGGTTTTAACAACGGATCCGAGAAATGACATCAAAGCAGAGAAGAAGAGTCTTACCCCACACCTACAGCAAACCTGGCAAACACGGTGGGAAAACTCTCAGAAGGGCACAATAACTCGGAAATTCATACCTCAGGTACTCGCCGTCTGCCCAAAATACCCACACTAGCTATCACCAGGATTACTAACCACTAATCTGCTCACCGGCCACGGTGCCATCTGACAAAAACTGATTGCCTTTGGACTCAGTAACACACCTCTTGGCCACTCCGGACAGACAGAAACGTGGGAGCATCTTACGCACCACTGTGAATTATACGAGGACCTATGATGTCGCCTAATCACAGACACACAATACGTTTTACAAAACCAGGAGCATCATGTATAGAGGAGGAGTATAGCTACAAGGCGCTAACTAAATATGCGCAGGACCTCTTCGGCGGAAGAAGAACCTTCCCTGAGCCACAACCATAACCAGCGAAACCCCGCTGACTCACCAGCCCAAATAACGCTCTTGCCTACATAAACTTTCAAACAAAAAAAAAAAAAAACTGAACTACCTGGAAGAAACCCCACCTTATTACTCAAACTCCGAGGGAGAAGTCTCTCACGTGGACTAGACAAATCCATCGAGTGCAAAACACAAAGGCACTCTCCATATGGACCTGGAAGCGACAACCACCAAAGACGGTGCTGCTAGGTAAAAATCGCTGACGCGCTGACCCGCAGAAACTGCGTGTGACAGCTCACCTACCAGACAAAGAGCGGAAACTAGACGCCGATGGCAACGCAGTCGAGCAAGTCACCACTGAGAGACATCATCCCCCAAATGGCATATGCACCGAGACAACTTTAGTGCCAGAACCTGCAGGGACAGCGACACCAATGACAAGACAAACAGCAGATAAACTGCTGCAGAGCCTTACTGGCGACCTGAGCCGGCTCCCTTGCTGAGCTCACTATTCCCCCCCCTACCTGGAGGGCAGGGCGGCGGTATTCTTGTCTCCCCCTCGCCGCCCCACCTATTTTTCTTCTGGTGGAGAATGGGCATGGTCCACTGATATCTGCCTGGGTCGTATTCTCTATTGACCCCAGTGTAGATGACTTTCATCAACTGGTGAAATACCACCACTTTGCTTATTGGAGGCTTCAAGTGGTGAAACCCATGTTAGTCTCTAGAGCAAAGTTTCCAGCACCCCCCTCTCCCCCATACTTCTCCTTCAACCTATGCACGGTACTAAGTACTATAGGTTTTGTTACTTTTCGTGTTTGGGGTTTTCATAAAAAAAAAAAAAAAAAAAAAGTTCTTCCTACCTTTCCCCCCAGTCTTCAGTCTTCCCCCCTCTCTATCTGCACTCCAGCGCACGACGTACACCAAAATTTTAACCTCTAAATTATTTTCGCCAACTCCTCGGCCACTAAATCTCCAGTGCACCCCATATAACCAGGAAAATACAATATGTATGTGTTGAACATACCAACAGGCGCGATATATACATTTATTTATTTTTTTATTATTATTATTTTTTATAGGTCCTAGCCACTGAAATCTCAGGAAATTAGGTGGCAGGACCTGCCACAGTACTTATTTAAAAATACTAGTGAACTTGGTCTGTCTCCAAGGGGCGAAAGTGAGGCAACTTCGGGCCTCAGCAGAGGTCTGGCAGCTAAATGGCCGGAAGAACAACGGTACACGACATCACACACCTCAAGATCCATACACTTTTAAATCTCTGGCCTTTACAGTGAACTATATCGCCACACAATGTATGTAAACTATGTGGAGATGGAGGAAACTCCTGGTGCCGTCTGACCCTAAATACACCTTACACTTTACGTAAACATCATGCTGCCTGCCGAAGTGGAACCAATGCGGGAACTAAACTGCACAGCAAGAAATAGATACAAAGTCAAGATCAGGGAGCGAAAACAACGTACGTGGGAACATCGGGTCACCACAACAGGAAACGACGATCCATGGTGGCGGTGGTGGGGGGGGGGTCTACTGTGTAACCACAAACAGGCTCCCAAGAGGCGAAGTCATCTGTGCAACTAAAAAACCACAAGGGGGGGGGGGCATACAATCGCATGGCAAGAATCCCCAAATAATATCCTGGATGCCACTTCCCAGGGCACCTAGACCCAGACACTCCAGAACAACTAATGCTCTGCCACCAAAACTGCATGTACACCACAGAGCAGGAAGAAGAACCATTTAAAAGAGATGAATTGGACAATGCAGCAGCTAAGCTGTGAAACAAAAGATCCCCTGGCGCAGACCTCCTAGAAACCGAAATCATCAAAAAGACAACTGAGATCATCCCAGACCAACTGCTAATAAATGTTTAAAAGATGGTTACTTCCCCCTCGCCTGGAGGGAGGCAACACTTTGACTGGTACTCAAAAACCCAACTTAGCCAGGGGGATCTCCCGGGCTCACGCACTCCAGGCCCTAATGGGATCCCTCCCTCTGGACCTGCAGATTGTTAAGCATGGGCTACTCTATCAACTGACCAAAGGCAGAACGGCAACATGCCTCGACTACACCATAGAGCTGTCAAATGATCCCAAAGTAGAAAGGATCGGAGAAAAGGAATTATTATATTAGGTCGGAGAAAAGGAATTATTATAGTTCCCAACTTAAAGGCGTCATTACAAGCAAGGAAAAGTGGACAGTCTTGGACAAGCTACTACCTGGAAGGAAAACGAAATCACAGAGCTACGTTGGAGATGTAGTTGAGAACGAGGTACTCATTTCGGATGACCACGAAAAAGCCGCAGCCTTCCGTAATCACTTTATCTCAAGTGTGAATAACCTTTTTAAAGACGAAATTGACTCTAGAGATAATGCAACGAGTGAATCTGTCAAGCACTCAATGAGGAGCTCTTTTTTCCTCGCTCCGCTCTCAGATCAAGATATTTTAGAAGCAGGACATCAACTAAAAGAAAAGGGAGCCCCTGGCTTTGATGAAATATCTCCTGCTCTGCTGAAAAAGGTCCTTAACTCAATTCTAACACCACTGAAGTATATTTACAATCTTTCCTTTCAATCTGGTAAATTCCCGTCTCAATTCAAAAAAGCAGTCATTGTTCCTGTTCCTAAGGGAAAAAATTGTAACTCTATCACAAATTTTCGTCCAATAGCTCTTCTCTCAGTTTTTGCAAAATTATTCGAAAAAATTCTTCACGGCAGACTCATGGGCTTCCTGGAAGTCAATCAGCTTATCCATCAACAACAGTATGCTTATCGTTCAAAAAGATCAACTGACCTGGCAATTGTTGACTTCTGCTCTAGGATCACGGACTG
This sequence comes from Mastigoproctus giganteus, assembly GCF_048544385.1. NCBI lineage: Eukaryota > Metazoa > Arthropoda > Arachnida > Uropygi > Thelyphonidae > Mastigoproctus > Mastigoproctus giganteus. Next base: position 61,862,125 of record NC_143586.1, read on the forward strand.
TCTTGAAAAGGGTCACTATGCAATAGCACTGTTTCTAGACCTATCAAAAGCTTTTGACTGCATAAATCACAATATCCTACTCAACAAGCTCAACAATCTTGGCTTGAGAGGAAAAATTAACCTTCTCATTGAAGACTACCTTACTGATAGGCCATTTGTCGTCAAAACAAACCAGTCCTTTTCAGACATTTCTTATTTCTCCAGGGGAGTACCTCAAGGCTCACTTCTCGGACCTATCCTATTTGTTCTTTACATTAATGAATTTCTCTCTCATCTTCCATCTTCCCACCTAGTAGCGTATGCCGATGACATCTCTATTCTAATCACTGATAAAGACCCTAACCAACTTCAATGCAAGATCTCTGCCCTGCTCTCTGAAATGCATAGTTGGCTTCAAAAGAATCAGCTGATACTAAACCCAGAAAAATCCAAATATATGGTGTTTAGGACGAAAAATAAACCATTAAATATTGATTTCGAAATAACATACAAAGGAAAACAACTGGAAAGGGTGAATGATACCAAGTTTCTAGGAATCTGGCTAGATGACAAGCTGAGTTGGGATAAACAAATGATCACCTTACGAAAGAAGACTTCGTCACTAGCAGGAATACTCGCCCGAGCCTCTGCCTGGGTACCTCCTTCCCTTCTCAGACTAGTATTCCTTTCCTTAATACAGCCTCACGTCACATATGGAATCATCTCATGGGGTACGACCAGTCAACATAACCTTAGGAGAATCAATTCAATCGTCAATCGATGTGTTCGTTCAATTTTGGGCCTTCCCTGGAATGCATCGGTGACTTCGAGATATAAGGAAGCGAGACTCTTAAGCATCTACCAACTGATACAAAAAGCTGAGGCGGTTTTTGTCTACAATGCTTTGAAAACACCAAACTTTCCTCCTCTCTTTAGATCCTTTTTTATAACAATAGAAGAAGAAGGAATAAGATATAATTTAAGAAACGAAGCGAACCTGAAGGTTCCGCTTTTTAGAAAAGCCATAGGTCAAAAAAATATAAAATACAGAGGCGCAAAAACCTGGAATAATCTTCCTGAAAATATCAAAAATGCCATTTCACTAAACAGGTTCAAGAAGCTCCTAACTGAACACATCACCAGGAATGTCTGATATAAATCACCTTCCACTGAACTTTCCACAATGCATACCAGCTTGGAAACTATGTAAACAAGTTGAAAGAATAGCTATCAAAAAGCTTGTAACTCTATACGCAATTATTTCATAATTTTTTTCTTTCATACTTGTTATTGTAAAAGTACTCACAATGTAATTATAAGTACTGTTGTTAAACACGCGACATGTGTGGTTGGTTTACGAAGTCTCTGTAATGGAATGTAGAAACATGTCCGATTCATGATGTATCTGTTTTTATTGTTATCTTTTTCAAAGGGAACACCCCCTAAAAAGCCTCTGGCTTATGTGTTCTCCCTCCCTTCTTGCTGTTAACTCCCAACAATTGTAACACAAAATAGGGATAAATAAATTATTATTATTATTATTATTCTACCGACCATAGCACTCTTAACTGTGCTCAGCAAGCTTCTAGAATATCTCCTGAAAAACAGAATCGAGCAATGCTACGCAAACTCAGGATTACAATCTCCAAACCAGTTCGGCTTCCGCCATGGATACTCAACAACGGATGCACTAGAAAACATCATCGGAACTGCTACAACAACAAACAGGAAATATTTCCTCGTCATTGCGGTTGATATTTCAGCGGCGTTTGACACCCTATGGGGGAAAAGCGTCCTCGGCAGACTCCGGGAGGCTAACCTGCCAACCAACCTTTATAAGTGCACCAGCACCTACCTCACAAATTGGAGACTATGCAGCGACACATACTCATAACCACCTCTAGAGCATGTAACACTGTAAGTACCCACGCACTCCAGGCCCTAATGGGATCCCTCCCTCTGGACCTGCAGATTGTTAAGCATGGGCTACTCTATCAACTGACCAAAGGCAGAACGGCAACATGCCTCGACTACACCATAGAGCTGTCAAATGATCCCAAAGTAGAAAGGAACCGTCTCTCCGCTTACCTCCAACAAACTTGGCAGGGCCGCTGGGAGACCTCCAGCAAAGGTGCAATAACTAGAAAATTTCTACCCAACATACGGTTGGTATACCCGGATTATCCTGCGTGGCTTTCACCAGGACTCTACACCACCACCTACCTGCTCACGGGACACGGTACCATTAGAGACAAACTACAAGGATTTGGACTGAGTGATACGCTGTTTTGCCTCTCTGGTGAACGTGAAACGTGGGAGCACCTAATGTACAGTTGCCCACAATATGAGGACCTCTATTGCAGGTTCATCACTAGAACGCAGCTTAACCTCCGTAATCAAGAAGACCTCGCCATAACTGAAGCTGACACGTACAAGGCGTTCGCGCAGCTGGCCCAGGACCTCTTCACAAGAAGAAGAAGGACGCTTCCACAGCCTCAACCACTGCAGTAAACAACCATGCCGTGCAGACCAGCACGGAAACCTACCCAGATGATGAACTGACACCAGGGTGAAACAACCAAGGAATTAAACCTCACAACTGAGTCTACCTGAAGTCACAATCTCTATGACTACCGACAGATGTATCCACCTGACGTGACAATCTCATTCAATACATGAACATGACATGAATAAGGTAACTGGACCTGACCTGGAAGTGACCAACTAAAAAAAAAATAATAATAATAAAATAAACAAATAAATAAATAAAAATAATAAAAAAGAAATCACAGTGACAACCCGATTAGACAACCTCATCCAGCACAGGCATTTGACAACCTGATCAAGATAACAAAACTACCATGCAAGGGCTCAGAGAAATGTCTGCAGCACATTGCTGCCACCTAGCCATATGGCGATCTGGGCTGATAACCTTGACCAGCATGCTTTCACTCCTATTCCTTGGAGGGGGGGAATGGTTCGCCGTCTTCTCCTCCTCCTCCTGCCATCTGCTCTTTCCCTCTGGTGGGGCATGGGCATGCCCCACTGACTGCAGGGGCCATCTACCCTATTGACCCCTTACTTCCCTTTCTTTCCCCCAGCCTTCAATCTCCCTACCCTTCTCTTGACTATACACCGCGAAAGCCCCACACATTCAAATTTAAATAAACACCAAAATTATTGCCAACCCTATCAGGCCTCTAGAACTTGTCATCTTAGGGTACAACCCCATAGTCATTTCAGCGAACAAACCTCACATACTATCTCTTAATAGCGATCTTGCAATAATACCACCGCGATTATCTTTTTTTAAATTTTAGGATTTAGGAATTTTAGGATAAATGTTTAGGATCCAGCCGCTGAAATCCCAGGAAATTAGGCGGCAGGACCTTCCAGAGTAAAAATAGTTTACTAGGTTCCTGGTCTGCCTCCACGGGCGTAAGTGGGGTAACGTTGGGCCTCAACAGGGGTCCAGTGGCTAAACGACCAGATGAACAACGATACACGACATAACACAAATTCAATACCCACACATTAAATCTCTGGCCTTCCCAGCAAACTGGCACACCCACAATGTAAGCAACGAGGAGATGGGGGTAACCCCTGGTGTCGCTAGACATCAACATACTTTACACTTTACCTCACAAACAGACCAGTCAGGGGAAAAACCCAGTACAGCTCCGTATACAGACCAGTCCACAGAGGATGCCCACAAGGTTCCATCCTGGGCCAGCTCCTATGGAACGTGGTCCTGGATGGCTTCCTGAATGTAAAGCGGGAATGTAAAGTTCCAAGTGTATATCGACGACCTTATTCTGATGCTCGCTGAAGACGACAGGGCCCAGCTAAACACCACCGCAAACTGGGAGCTTGCGATCCTGCAAAAATGGGCAAACCAAAATCATTTAACAATATCCCCAACCAAAACAAACTCAATATTACTTCGAGGGAGCTGGACATCAGGAGACCTCTACAAATAAAAGTTTAGTGCACCATGATTAAGCGAAAAACTGAGCTGAAACACCTTGGCATCATCTTAGACATGCACCTATCTTTCACTCCCCATATCAACTATATACGCAACAAAATCAGGAAGTACTCATCTCTCTTCGCAAGAGTCACCCGTAAAGAATGGGGCCTAAGAAACAAAACCCTTTGCCCTCTACTACAAAGCTGTCTTTCTACCAGTTGTCTTATACGCAGCGGAGAATGGTACCACAAAGCAAATACAGCAACAAACAGACGAAGGCTTGAAGCAACACAACGCCACATCCTGCTTACCATCTCCAGAGCTAGTAACACGTTAAGCACCCATACACTTCAAGCACTCATGGGTGCTCTTACCTTGGACCTGGGAACAGTCCCCTGCAGTCTCCTCTGCCACCTCTCCAAGGGCAAAACTGCCACCTGCCAAAATTTTACAATAGACCTGACAAACGAAATCAAAACAGAGAAAAAGAGGCTAACTACACACCTACAGCAAATCTGGCAAACACCAATTCCATCGAGCATCTGTGGCTTGTGTTGGAACAGCAACTCCGATCTGCGGCGTCTTAACCATAGGCCTTACAGGAGTTAAAGGATATGATGGTTACGTGTTGGTACCAGATATCACAAGACATTTAGAAATCTTGTAGCGTCCATGCCTCGCCGGGTATGAGCTGTTTTGGCTGCACGTGGAGGACCAACATCATATTAGGTAGGTGGTCCTAATATTTTGACTCATCGGTGCACTTTTAGCTATATTACAACTTCGAATTTCTCTTTTAGTGGTGTCTCTTCTTCAGTAAACTTCCTAACTTACTGCGAACTTCTCTTGCAGACTTCAGCTATGTGGCTAGTCACACTGCGATTGCGTGACAGTAACCAGTTTTCTTGGCCAAACTGGCCAAGAAAGAACAATTCAAAAAAAAACCAAAATGCACTTTCGGAACACATTTCCATGTAATAAAGCCTTTTCTGAAAGATGGACAAGCGCAATTGCCATTTCTGTAGAAGAAGATTTCACCATCGGAGTTCCTCAGCTTTAGGATCAGAAAGAGTATTCACATTTATGTCTTGAAAGGTAACAGAGTTTCTAATTTTCTTTTTGAAAGGTTAACATGTTTCTAAATACGGTGACGTATTTAGAAACATAACAGTGAAAGACAACGCGTAGATCCACAGGTAAACAGCCATTGAGAACTTGAAGGGCAGAGGGCGACATAGTTTGACACGCCCTACACAGCCAACGAGGTGCCTCCCGACAAACAGGTAGGAAAACGGCCTTGTACAGTATTGCATCACCTACTGTATGATCGCTCTGAAAATTAAACTAATTTAAATAATCTGGAGTTACAAAATCGTGCACAGGCACTGGCCCTGGAGTACTTAATGGTGCTCTTTCTTTCTCTCTCTCTGTCTCTCTCTCTCTCTCTCTGTGGTCAAAAGAAATACAATTTGAAGACAACTGCATACAGAAGAGTCAAGGATAGGCGACCATATATAAGACGACCCGTGGTCTATTTCTCTGTTTCCTGCATGATAACCCATCTGAATTGGTGCAGCCAAGTTCAATTTCTGAAGCCAAGTTCAAAGAGCCGATATATTACACATGATTTGAGATTCAGTCTCAAACTTGATAATCAAGGCGTTTTCATATGGAGAAAACGTGGAACGACCACAGAAGGTCAGAAAAGTTCACAAGATAATGAGAATGTAAAAACAGTACCATATTTAATAATCACGCAGCTCGAACCATGATCATTCAGGCGCATGTACTTACGTATCCTCGCGATTGACTACTCGGCTATATGCAATATCGAGGAAACTCGTAATGAAAGTGGTGGATGCCCCGTATGAGAAATCTATTTCGTTACGCAGAGAACTATTTCTCCCTCATCCCTTTTGAATACAATACTTGGAGTGAAAGTCTAGTCTACATTAGGATTTCTTTGTCGCCAAAGGAACTAAGGTATGAAGCATCGGTGTACTGTCTGTATACTGCATGAATCCGATGGTCAGTTGCCAGTTTTTCCGTACTGGAGAGGTGGAATCGTGCAACCTTCTCCTGAGACCGACTAACTCGGCCACGGTGGAAAAAAGGCCAATAAAATTCTTATGTTCCGAAAAGGACAACTGACTAGGTCAGCCTAGTCTAGTCGAGTTGCTGACCACATTATTAGATCTGACACAAGTATGTAAGAAACCGTTTTCTCTAGAAAATAATTGTTCATTTAGAAGTCAACCAAAGCAATGCAAACCAACTGTTCGTAGTAGCTGATAAATTTTCATACCCAGTAGTATTAAAGGATACGTTTTCTTCTTCGATAATGTTTGGGATTTTTTTTTCATTAAAAAAAGTCAGTGAAAGAGAAAAGGAAGGTGTTGAAGTCCACTGTATCCGAACGATGGAAAGGGTGGTGGATGGTTGTTTACAAACGAAAAGAAAATTAAATAATTAAAAAGGTAAACTTCGGTATGTAAATGTTGCTGCGCGAATCTACATTTAATGAATTCCTGCATAATTAAAAGGAAAAAAACAACAACACCATCTTCGTAGAACATGGTGATTGGATTTTATTTAAGGAATATATGAGCTCTGCTATTTTGACACTCTGCATAATCGTGATATATTTAATCAAGATTTAATCTGGTTGACACGTTACCAAAGCATCAAAGTTGATAGAAGGAAGACAGAAAGAGCTCGCAAAGAAAACTTGGAAAATTACAAAACATTAATTCGTTTCTCAGCGCAAGGTAATTGGAAACTTGAATCAATCGATAAAGATGTACAAGTTCGTAAGATGCCCGGGGTTGACCCAAAATATTAACTCAAGACGACCGTAATGAAATTATGGAAATCGAATCAGTATTGAGAAAGTCACTTTGCCGATATATAATTGTTCCCTCCGCTTAATTAACTCGATTATCTCTTTTCTGTACTGAAAAATCGGCATCGCTGAACCATTAGAGTTCACTCAACGACAACACAAAAATAGATGGACCCAGGGGCAAGGAACATGTCCTTCTGGACAAAGTCTATTTCACGGTAAATTTAATTTGCTATCATACAGTGTATTAGCATCTTTTTAGCGTGCAATTTAATTAAACAAAACTAAGTTTGTATACAAAGCGACCATACTGCATCTCATATTGTGAAATCCTTCACAACGAGTTGCCTCTCTCTCTCTCACACTTAGAACCGTTATCAGTAGAGAAGTCTACTATTACTTATTCCTCATTGAGTACAATTATCCATACTACACCGTTTCAGGGTTTGTTGACCACTCATTGGTGGAGCAGGTAAGTAAACAAGGATGACAGGGGATTGTCAACTATTATGCCTTGGTGGATTGTCAACTATTATGTCAACTATTATGCCACGAGGGCTAGGCGGATATATCTATCCGCCTAGCCCTCGTGGGTATCACAGTTGGTAGGAGCGCCGTCCTCCTCACACCGGGTGGAAGAGACCCGAATTCGAGTCCAGTCGAAGACGTAAAGAACTTTTATGGGCCTTTTTAAGTGGCTGAGTTAGTTGGTCTCAGGTGAGGATAACATATTTTTTATCCACGAAACTCCGGTTTTTCGTCCAGTAAAACAGAAAATCGACTACAGGACACATGCAATTTACAGATAGTACGAAGCAATAAGGCCTTAGTCGCTGATGCTCTTAAAAACCTACAACTATTACCTACCCGCTGATCGATCAGGAGGAAACAAACCCTTCGTATGGGTGGGTGGTACTGAGAGAAAAAAGTAGCACAACACTTCTGTTGCTCATTCTTGAGTGTTACCCATCCATACAGCAATATCCTTCAATTTTCGCTAGTGAGGAATCCAACGTAGACCGTTAGGATTGATCGTAGTCCTCGGTGTACAAGCGTTGGTACACACAATGAGGTCAAGCCCGTATCTCTACAAATTAAAGAAAAAAAAAAAAAAAAAAAACTCAGTCCATTGTTCTGTTGTTATATCGGTTGCAATAAAAGCTATAACTGTTCAGTCGCAGCCTCTTTTGGCCATAATTGGCTGTCCAAAATATAAATGGCTGTGGTAATAGGATTTTAGAAGCATCAGCGACAAGGCCATATTACCCAGTGTATGCGAGGGTGTATCAAAAAGTTCGTACCCTTACCTAGAAATAATAGCCCTAGAAATGTGAAACTTCACAGGAACTTTAATCCTTTTCTGTGTACTCTCCATGTTATGATAACATATTTCTCCCATCTATGAATCAGTTGTTTAATGCCTTGCTCATAGAAGTCTGCACTTTTTGCCTGAAACTACGATTCCACTCCATTGATCACTTCCTAATACGAATCAAAGCGGCGTCCACGCAATGGTTTCTTCATTTCTCGAAAGAAGAAGTCTGACGGTGCTAGGTCAGATGAATTGGGGGATGCTTCAGTAGTTCGAAGACGCACTGGGCAACGGCCGTTTGAGCTGGTACATTGTCTGACCGAAGAATGCCTTTTCACCTTGAAAGCATCGCGTAACCTTTTTCAAAAGATATCTGTAGTATTCTCCAGTAAGTGTGGAACCACGAGGTAGGTAATCTGTCAGGATAACCCTTTTCTGTCCCGAAACACGGACAACATCACCTTCTTCGCAGAGGAGTGGTCTTTGCCCTTTTGGGAGGAGGTGTGCTTCCACTGCTTTGACATGTCTTTAGTCTCCGGATCATACCGGTACACCCAGCATTCGTCACCAACCGGTCAAAAAAGTTCTCAACATCCGCATTACACAAATCCAACAGTTGACGAGAAAACATTGCATTCGACATTGCTTCTGCAAAGGCGTCAGCAATCTTGGAACCCATCGTGCGGTGACCTTAGACATGTGCAGATGGTGATGTAAAATGGTCTGCGCGGTAGCACAGTGGTATCGTCACCGTCCTCCTCACACCGGGGTGAAAAAGGCCCGGGTTGGAATCCCGTCGATGACGCGAGGAACTTTAATGGGCTTTTTTCACTCCGTGGCTGAGTTAGTCGATCTCAGGCGTAGATAGCAAGGTTCCCCCCAGAAACTGAGGGTTTTTTCGTCCAGCAAAACAGGCAAATCAATCAGAGAACACACGCAATTTACAGACACAAATTCGAGTAGATGTATTAAATTACCGGTGATTCTAATATAATAATTTGAATTTGGTTACGTAAAATGCTGTGGGCAGACCCACAACTAGTTCCCACTGCATTTGCGATGAAATGAATTGTCACACGTCTGTCACTCAGCACCAGCTGCTCAACCTTTGCAACCGTCTCATTGTCTGTGGACGTTGATGGCTTTCCTTTTCTTGGCTCGTCAAAGACACACTGGAACTCCCGTTTCCACTTCTTTACAGTGTCATAGAATGGACAGTTCTGCCCATAGACAGCTTTCATTTCTTCGTCAATTTCCTGAGCCTTCTTGTCCTGCAAATGCAGGAACTTTATCACTGCTCGATACTCCACTTTGTCAACCGTAGCGTCCTTCCTCAGAATCCGGGCTCCACTTCTGGCGTACAATCGCCTACGGGAATGAAATTGCACATGTTAGTTATTGAATATGTAGCAACTTACGTTAAAAATGGCATCTTCCTACCGATGTTTTATCTAGGTCAGGGTACGAACTTTTTGGTACTCCCTCATACTGTCTGTAAATTGCATGTGTTCTGAGGTCTTTCAGTTTGCTGGACGAAAAACTTGAGTTTCCAGCAGAAAAAAACATGTTACCCTCCTCTCAGATCGACTAACTCAACGAAGTTGTGAAAAAGGCCCATAAGAATTCCTCCAGTTGTCGACGGGACTCGAATTCAGGTATTTTACAGTAATGCAGTGTGGATAGGACGGCGATCTCTTCCACTGTGCTATCCACGAGGGCAATATAAATGGTCCTTTTTTTGTGATAAAATAATAATTTCAGCCCAATGGCTCCTTCTGTTTGCCCCCCCCCCCTTGAATGCAGGCTCCGGGGTCACTGCCTCACCGATTTCAACATATCGGAAACTCATTCAAAATCGCAGGCATATATTTTAACATAAATAGTCGATTTGACTTCTTTGCACACTACTAATTTTACCATTCTAAATTGCTGGATAATAAAATTAAATATTGTAATTAAATTTAATTAATTAAAACTATCAGTTCTTCGTTGTATTAACAAATCCTCTAAATGGTTGAGAATTCGAAAAAAGAAAACACAAACGAAATTGAATTAATAATAAATTTAACTTTTTTTAAAACGTATATTTAAAGAAAACCATATTGTTTGTTCACAGTATTACTCATGCCTTTGGAAGATTATAAAATCACTGCACCAATCCACAAAAGTCGTCCATCTCACCTACTGTCCCACCTCTAACGGATTTTTTTTCTGCACATAGCGTTGTTTTCTTCTTTTGTTTTTGAATCTGACTTCCTCACTAATAAAAAACATTTATCTTCTCCACGTCCTTAATTCCAAACAGAAATTGAAATAGTATTTGGTTAGATGTCTGTCCTCTTACTCGGGATTCCAATTCCAGTGGACACAGAATTTCACAGCTAGACTACTACTTCTGATATAGGTGTTAATCTAACAGGTCGTAGTTGTGCTTTTTTGGTTAATCGTCACCAACCAGTATCGATGTGTTCACGAATGAACGCTCATGACCAAAATCACTTGCACTGATACTCCAACAATAGTACGAAGGTTCCAGTTTGTCTTTTCAAATATGTCTATGCGTGTGAAGTGTGCATGTGTTCTCAATATGATTTGTCTATTTTACAGGATAACAACTTGGAGTTGGTCGGGTCAAGTTTATTAACATATGCCCTTCGTGATAGTACAATCTTTTAGAAGGATCTGAGTGGATTCAAATCCCATGTGGCTGGAGGAATCTGACCATTCTTTACGCTTCTTAAATCAGGGCTGTAGCAGCCACTCTCAGGCGGAGAAAGAGAGGAGGGTTTTCTACCCCCGAGTGTTTTCAACTTGTTCGACATGCAAATTGGTCCATGGACAAAGTTGTACAGATGTAATACGCACAACTCAATATGGCCTTAGATACTAATCCGCATTTAAATAGTAAATCATAATAACAATAACAGTATTAACACATTTTAAAACATTTCAGACTTTTAGTTTGAAGTGTTTTAAAATATTCGATCATGAAATTATACCAGTTTTCAATATAGTTCTCATACACACGATCATAATCCACCTATGAAACTTACTCTACTTAATTTAAATATCTTCGATATATTTTAATATAATTAATGTCTTCAACGAACTACAGAAATTATAAACATGCTCAAGAAACTTTTGGATAATTAATCTTCAGCTTCCATCTCAGCCCACCGTGATTACTATATCCATACTTCTCATTAATGCACTCACATATATTATTAAAAGAGAGAAGAAAATCCCAAAGCTAATTAATTATAACCATCAGTATCTCTGACGTTATGCATTTAATTACCAGACAGAAATAATCATAACAATACGAGTCCATTTATTGAGCTGTATACCAACTTACAAGCGTGTCAAAATGAATTTCTTAACCATCTGTAAATTACCAGCTACATCTTCATAAATTTATGGCAAGTGTCCAGAATAGCGATGCGAAAATTGAAGGTACGCCCCCTTAGAGATACGTGAAAGATCCTGCACAGGTGCACGAATTTCATTTAACAGTTAATTAAAACATCTTGAAATATGTATTTTAGTTCTTTTATTAATTGTATATAAACTTTCATTTATTTCTATATGTTGTATATGCCAGACCCTAGTTTTCGGTGGTGGTCGGTCCTAGGATCTGCCCTTTTATCCCTTGTCTGACACCCTATTTGTTTCTACCATGTTACAAAAGTTTCCTGTCTACCGTTTGTTTCAAGATGGCAGACAGAAAAAAGTACATTGGAGGCGTGGCTAGAAAGTTCCAGGAATGGCTACAGTAAGGTGCTGCTGTAATGGCCAACAACAGTTCTTCATTTATCTTTATAATAGGTTGTTGTGAATTTATTTTGTCCTGTGTTAATTGAAGTGGTCTTTGCTTCAAAAACGTTGAAAATGACAAACAAAAAAAAGTGGGGAACTTGTTTACACCGATCGAAGAATCATTATATTCTGATATTAATCTTACAAAAATAAAATCTCAACAATTGGAGATGGATTAGGAGATTGTCTGTAAATTATTAACCATCTGGCTTGAAATGAAAGACATCTATGTGATGTGACCTGAAAAATTGGCTAGTGACCAACGATTGAGGAGAAAATATATTGACATCAACCCTTTCCTAAAGTCTCTGTTTGTTATTAGTCTTTCAGTTGGACCAACAATTTTTCATTAATACAAACACTATATTCAATTACCTATCCTTAAAACATAATCAAAACTTCTCATAGGATTCAATTATCTGTCCTTAAAACATTCAAGGTTTTTTATATAGTTCAATTATCCTTCTAACATATTATAATCATCTGAACAACAATTTAATCTATTACTTATCTTTCGTTTCTCTTGCATTTTACAATAACCTTTTTGAATTAATTAAACTCTGTTAGTATATATATAATTTACTTAAGAGATAATTTATCAATCAATTTACTTCTAGTGCTATCCCTTTTTCATTAATCAATCACTTTACTGTTTCACTAACAGTCCTTGTTAACTTACAGTACTTACTATTATCTTTTTTCTTTCCTTTGCTTTCCGGGGCGGTTTCAAACTTCCATTTTTGGCTCACTGAGGATCTCCTTCATCTGCTTTCACCTGAATTTGCTACAGATAATTTTTTTTTTTTTTGGAACTCTTGGCTGCGTGGGACTGGCGTTCTTTCTCCACCTTATTCGGGCTACCATCCATTCGCTGCTTCCTTCTTTCTCCTCGAGCTACTAATTTCGCATCTTCGCTCCTTTCTCTCGAGCTACTGATTCTGCGGATTTCGCTCCCTTTCTCTCCACCTTATTAAAACCTATCACAAGGAAAAGTCATAGGGCATCTCACTCTAACTCCTTCACTCCACTTTATTAAAATTTATCACAAGGAAAAACTCATAGGGTGCTACCCTCGTTTTTCCGCTCCACCTATAAAGAACTTTTTTAAGAAGAAAACTTCCCAGGGCGCTACCCCTCTCTTTCCCACCACGACCAAACACTCAACTGTTAACTGACACATATTTCCTACCACAACAGAACCCTCAACTGTCCATGTTACTAACTCATTTTACTTATCTCGACGAAAATCTGGACTGCTGTGTCCGCTGACTATTTCATTTTCCCTAGCACCAACAAAAACTCAACTTAGAATCCCACTAACCCATTTTCCTAAACACCCACAAGATCTCAACTTTGGTTCTGTCCATCTTATTTTCTCAAGCACCGACAAGAATCTCAACTTCGTCTCCCTCCTAACTCATTTCCATAAACACCCACATAACTCAACTCGGGGATCTGTCTCTAACTCATCTTCGCAAAACACTCCCAAATTCTCAACTCTGTGTCCTCTCTCTCCCCGTTCACTCACTTTTTGTTCATCTCCTTTTTTGGACCGCCTACATATGTCAAATTCACCCTAGTTTTTAGTTTAACCAATCTTACTCATTTTATAGACGTTCTCTCTCTTCTTATTTGCCCATTTTATTTTCTCAAGCTGATTCCTTGTTGCTCGATATAACTTCTTATTTTAAGAAATTTGTAAACTTTCTCAGGCTGTCTGTACCTTTGAAGTCAGCCCCTTATAGTTATACTGTAGCAGACTAATTTCCCACGATCTAAAAACTTGCCATCACCGACAGCCAGAGCCAGACTTAAATCTAATTCCCAGCATTTGTTCCGTTTTTACTATCCGACTCTTCTCTAGGTGTCACTGATTAAAGAAATGTCCCGACAGCACATGGTCCACCGCGCTATTGTATACCAGAGTTGACACCTTCTACTAATAGCCGTTGCTACAGGTTTCTATTGTTCTGGTTTGCCTGTGTGAGCTGAGAGTCGAAGTGTCCCTAGGTTGCCAATAGCTTTTCACTTACCGCTCCCCTTGTATAGACGTTGTCTAATTTAATCCCTTCGGCTTGTAAGGTTCGCTCCCCCATATTGCCATATTATAAGTTTTACTTTAAATAAATCTCACTTTTCTATAAAATATTATATTTGTAAGATTTTACATCTTACAGAAGTTCGTTCTCCAAGGCCATAAAAATCAAGGATGATCAAATCAAAATTCAAGACCATGCTCATAATTTTCATTGATGAAAACCTTATTGTCCAATCAGAAATCATTCTCCGAGCATAAACATTCAACCAGACATTTTAGCTTCAAGTTCTGTAGGGTTTGAGTTAAAAATTATAACGGAGAAGGTGAAAGTTGTGGCTGGAGTATATATTGCATTACGATAGGCGTCACTGCCTAATCAGTGAGGCAATTTCTGATGGAAAAACCAATTTCTTCAGATGGAACATTCTCCTAAATCGCTTCCATCTGATTTCATTCCATTCCCAATAATCAAAGCTTCGCTAAGACGAATACATATTAGATCTATGGAGGAAGCCCAACACTAAAATTGATGTTGGTATACGAGTTATAAGAACTGCCACTAATTGTGGAAGAAGAGAATGATTATTCTTAAAAAATGGGGCGCACGACTAATTCAAGAGTTGGGGTATTCGAGAAAATATAATGGGGCAGAGTCCCATTTTGTATTAAGCAATGGGCAGTCTCGGTTTGCCAGTTAGACACTTCACCTAGAGTTGATTCGGTATTGTACTGGAATGTTTTTCTTTCCAGATTGTTTCAATAAATTCTATCATTTTCTGCCTTTAAAATTTACGTCCATTGCAGTGTTGTTTAATCTCCTATTCCGGTACAATGTTCTCTTAATGCCGTAATTCTTCACTGAAAAAGTTAGCCAAGGCTAGATGCAATCAGCCATAGTTTGCGCTTTCCTGATTCTGTCAGCAGCGAAACACGATTTCATTCGTAAGTAATTACCTATCCATGTTAATAAATAAAGTTTCATGGACTCTTTGGCTCAATAAGAGAATAAACGATTTTTTTTTAATTATTAGATTCCATCATCTGATGGTACGTCCCAAACAACTTACCCCATAAGAGAAAATTAACTAATTAAACAGGATGCTATCACAATCCGATTAATAAGAACTGAAATTTCGATGGGCAGTGTCTACCAATGATACGATATTAGAAATACAGGAAACGCTTTTTTGCAAACAAATGTCCGCCTCTTGACAAGCAGGCGTTAACAAATTAATGGGCCTAATTAATAAAAGTTAAATATACTACGGAATTTGTGCAGGACAGTTAATTACTGTTGTTTTATTTATTTTTTTTTAAACCACGGCAATATTTCTTCCGGAGAAAGTTTGTTTCATAAAAGATCCATTAGCGACCTTCATCGGATTCGTTCCAATTTCATCAGATTCACTTCTCCAGTAAATGATAGATGGAGTATTAATATTTATTGGTGGAGAAATCATTTTTCATTGCTAATAGCAGGGGTTAAAAATGCCGATGATCACAAACATGAAGGAGAGCTCCTTGAAGAGATCAATCATAGTTTTCTGGACTCTTTATTGATCAGTCATCACCAAAGTGTTCTTGAGTATATACAAGCACACAAGAAGACTTCGTGCTATTTAAGCTGGAGTATTATTTCTGTAGCTGTGTGGTGCTCAATTTCAAAGAAATTCTACACAGAATAAATTGTTTCCCTTGATCTTATTCTACGGCTAGATTCGAGTGGAAAGATCTTAGTTCGATTCCGAGACCTTTTCACTCGAATGAAGTACGTGTCGATATGTATTGTTATTCCCTGGACTTCTATAAGCTTGCTGACAAACCCATCATAGAAGAGTATCAGTTGGCATCAATCCTGCATATTTTTCTTATGACAGGAACACAAACTATTCTATCTTTATTTATTTTATTATTTCGATCCACTAACAGATTTCAGCATCTTCTTCAATTTTTTTTTACGTTAAAGGCTAAATATTAAACTTAAATAACTAACTGCAAAAATAACAAAAAAATAATAATAATAACTAGAGAGGTACTGTACTGATAAAACTGGAGAAGAGCAAAATGGATTTAGGAAAGGTAGATCTTGTGCAGATGGATTTTTTCTTTGAAATTACTGAATGAAAAACAAGGAGTTTAAAAGAAAAACATTCATTGATTATAAGAAAGTCTTTGACCGTGTGGAAAGACAAGCTGATGATGAAACTCCCTACCAACGAATAGTTTCGGTCTATAGTATATATAGAGAGAATTCAATCGCAGTTAAATTGAGAACAGAAATATCAAATTAGAAACCAATAAATTGTGATGTCCGACAAGATTGCCCCCCTATTTCCGCTACTTTTCAACAGATATATCAATATCACTGTCAGCCACTGGAGACTAACAATCCATGGAAGAATTACATTGCAAAATGGTAATCACCTTGATACTTTACTATATACTGATGACCAAGTGCTCCTGGCCAATAACGAAGACGAGTTACAATACTCAATACACCATCTAAATCTTATCGTAAAAAATTTATCACGAAAATATCAACTACAAAAAGAAAAATCATGGCTTTTCAAGGAGAAGAATCCGTCAGAAGCAAAATTTGTATCGACAATACAATTAACTTGAATAAGTTAACTGTATTATCAGTACAAATACCAGAGCATAACAGAGCACTTAGAATAACTAATCAAATTTTTAATTCTACAAAAATGTAGAGACGTACCGGAATAAAAGTATACAAGACACCAGCCACACCAATACTCATGATCTCGTGGGTAGCACAGTTGGTAGGATCGGCGTCGTCCTCAAACCGGGTGAAAAAGACACGTCATCCTGTCGATGACGGGAGGAAGTTTTATGGGTCTTTTTCACACCATGGTTGAGTTAGTAGGTCTCAGGCGAGTGTAGCATGGTCTTTTCTACCGGAAATTCGAGGTTTCGTCCAGAAAACAAAAAATCGACCTCAGAAACAACAACAATAACCAATATTCATATACGAAGTGAAGCCTGCATCATCAAAAAACAAGATGAAGGCCGAATCACTTCAGCCGAAATGAAATTTGAGAAAAACTGCAGGATTTTACGTTGCCGGACCACATAAAAAACACGGAAACCTCTAACTGGATACCAACAGTACAAACAGAAATGGCTACATGTGAAAAGAATAGGTAAAACTAAGATATCTCGTCAGATTCTCCGATACATCCCTAGAGGAAGAAGAATGCCAGGAAGGCTAACCAAGAAATGGCTGGACACCGTAATAGACCACAAGGCCCACTATAGACAGGACGATGATAATCATCATCATTAATTTTCTTTTTTTAACCTTCGCATCCATTTTATCACGTGGCAATCAAAAAGTAACATTGCGTCCTCTAATGTTGGTATCTGGAAAGGCCTTGGAATTTTAGCTGTGACAGTTGTAGCTGATGGCTATGAAGATAAAACTCAACAAATATGGCCTTTGGCTAAATGTAGTCAGCTCGTACTCACGTGAAACGTTGCTTACCCGCAATTTAAGAACAGTGAGTATCCGCACTACACAAGTTTAATGACCAACCCTTAACCTCGTAGGATAGAAGAACGGTGGTCGAACAGCTCTGATACCCACCTGTCACTTAATACGTTTCCTGGACAAAGCTATTTTATGACCACATTTCACCGGAAGCTAGAAGCGAGTAAAATAATGGAGTTTGCGCACTTCGTTCCACACTCTTGATGTCCGGAATCAACTGACGCCAACTTGGCTGCTTGATCGAGCTAGTGACGTCCAATTCTCCCTCGTGTTTACACTTCGGGACATCATTGGTATGAAGTGGTGTGAATTCTGTGACCATTTTAAAGAAACTGAAAACGCATTACGCAAGCTTCACCTGAATCGCTTACACTACATTAGCTAAAAAAGTACGTTTACATGCAAGCAATTTTGTAAATATTTTAAGAGCCCTTTGAATCTTATGGTATTAAACACAGGGATCCAATGAGAAGGAGCAAATTTTATACGAATAGCGTAAATCTTGATAATTTTAAATCCCAATTTCATTTTATTTTTTACTTTCAGAGTATATATATATATATACAAATAAAAGTTGTTGAGAAAAGAAAAAGGGGGAAGACAAAATGAAAGAAAGATGAGAGGTGGTAGTACAGCTACAAATTGAAAAAGTGCGAAGCATAATAATAAAAGATAAAAAAATAGTACAGATTGAGCACAGATTGAGTAGGTGGATTACAAATATATGGTCGCATATCGCACAATCCTGACATATCTTCGATGACACAATCCTACGACTCTCAGCTCGCGTCGTAGGACTGTCTTGATACAAAAATCTTCTCTTTGTTTGTACCACAGGTGTGCTGTAGACGTCTTCTAGACTTGCCTAACTTGTGCGCTGCGGATTGAGTTCGTCTATATTCGGGTTTCTATTTCTGGATGGGGCTCTCTGAGTTGCAATCTTCGTCACAGTAAGATTGTCATGTGGACATTGCTAGTTTCAAGGGCTATGATTATGTTGGAGAGATGCTACTGGAGCATAAGTGATTCTTCTACTTTCGGTATGATTGATAGGCTCTTGTTGTATGGACATATGACCAAGGGGAGGAGCCGTCCCAATAGGGTCTATATTTCCTTCTGAAGGAGGGAAATATAGACCACCTTGTCGTCTTAACGTCGTGGTTCCGAGGAGGGACATACCCTTTTCTAGGAATGCCAGGTGAAACCTGAGCACTGGTGGATAATGGTATTTCCTGGTTCACACGTTTTGGATTGGGAGAAGTAATCATTAATATCTCTTACTCGGAGACAGGCAAGGGATTGGTTCTGTGGTTTTCACTATGTTTGGATTGTCAGCCAACCCAATCGGTTCTGCGAGGGGAGGGAGAGTGAGACAGTATAGGTTCCATGAACGTAGGCTGGCTAGAAGGCATTCCAACTTCGCTGAAGAACTGTTTAAGGTCATGCAGGTGGGCTTTCACTTCATCCAGGCGCTGTTGGATGACTGCATTTTGATTTTGTAGTTGTTGTTCTCCGAAATTAACATAGAGATGCAAGTTTGGATCTGCGTGATACTCTTCGAGAGAGATTGTAGAGACGCCATTGGAATCTTGGTGATTTCTGCAATCTGTTCACACAGGGTATTTTTAATGACTGTGGAGATTTCAGTTATGAAGGAATCTTGCACAGGATCAAGGTGCGTCTGGCGGTCGTGTGTATACCCTCCTACTAAAATATTAGAAAACGCAGTTAAATAGCTAGCTAGTACACCTTTAATAGCAATGAAGGCAGCAATTTTTCTTGGCATTAATTCTACTCGTTGCACAAAGTCAACCCATAAGTTAGTCCATAAGTTTATAAAACTTATAGAGAGATACTAGGTTCTCCTTATAGATGTTCAGGTTGAAGTTGAAATCGTAGAGTTATCACTAAGATATGTACAGTACAATAATAGTACATTGCCAAAGGGATAAATCCAATTCATTGAAATAAAAATACGGTACATATTATTATTATTATTATTATTATTATTATTAGCCATATGGTACAAGGAAGCCTGAGGCTTATGCTGCACCAGCCAAAAAAAAAAAAAATTCCCGAGTTACCCCTGTGTGTGTGTGTGTGTGTGTGTGTGTGAGAGAGAGAGGGCATCACCAAGAAAGAGAAGAATGATGATATCCAGCTCAGGACCCTGGGTTTGCCAAGCCCATACTCACCAGATGTGAGCCCCCGGGGTGATATGACATCCTTGGTTCAGTATCTTGAAGAGAATCACAGATAGCAGGCAATAGCGGAGACATCATCTCACACACAGAATTGATGAGAACATCTTTCATCTTGAGCTCATCCGTGAACCAGCCAACCTGCTCCAGATAGTTCTGTGAAACAGTTTCCTGTCCACAGCCAAATCTAGATTACACTTGTTCATGAGTGCCATTGTTCTTTTAAAGAAGGAGTTCTTGGATGTCTCTAATCTGGAGTTTCTGATGTGGAAAGTACTCTTCTGTCTGGTAGCCACCGCTGGAACTCACGGATCAATGTGGCATAGAAGATCCGGCAGGTAGGTAGAGCCAGAGAAGATATGATACAACGGTTTTATATTCACTATAGTTCGCCTAGTTTCCAGAGATTGATTATAAAAGCCAATTCAGAAGAACAGTGGCCATGGAAGTCTCTATAGAAAAGGCATGTGGCAGAAACAGCACGTCTATGAGAGAACGAGTGGAGAGACTCTGTTAGAGATGAATCATTAATTAACCTAACTGCCCTCTTCTGAATGGAATCTAGAAGCCTGAGAGAAGTTATGGGGGGGGGGGGGGGCACCGCCCTAGATGTGAGAACAATGTTCCATGGTAGGGTGGATTCCAGCTTTGCATAGATTGAGTAGTTGTTTAGAAGAAAAATAATGCCAAGAGCAAAAGAGGTTTAAGGCGTCAACACAAGTTGAGGTCCGTAGGAAAACACCACGTAAGGAACCAGGGAGTGTTAATTAAACAACGTGTCGTGAGCCTCCAATGATTTTCTTCTTTTAAATATTAACGTACTTTTCTTGTAGATTTTTATGCATTTGCTGTTCTGATCAGCTTTCTCTAAATTATTTGGTCTTTTTTTGTACTTAATTTCTGAGTTGTAGAGACGTCCAATCTCTATTAGATCCTTAAAAAGTTATTGGCGAAAATCAGAGAAAGGTGTTTTTAGATATGCGTTTTCAACAAGCAAACAATCCGATGAGAGAGAAAGTACCTCTTGCTGCACCAGAGGATTCCAATAAGCACTGCGGACAAGATATTCGTATGTGTTTACTGCGGGAAACATCGATATCAAATCTCCTGGGTTAAGTGCAAACATCTTGTTTTGCTTCGCTGAGCATACGCCACGATTTCCAAAGTTCAGACTTTACCTTCACTATCATCCAGGCGTTTTTGTAATGCCGATTGAGCGATATGGAAGAATTTATCTTCTTAGTCATGAATTTCACAAACCTTTTTTTGGTTTATATGAAACAGTTTAACAAGCAAATGAGAGTTCAATGTTTTAAATCTGTTTTTAAAATTTGGGAAAGGCGGGGGAAGATTTATCACAAGTTTGTTTTCTAGAAAAACAAACAGATCCACAATACCACGAAATCCTAAATAATAATATTATTTATTATTTATAAGAAAAGTTTGAATTTTCTATACGAACTTCGAATTTATTCGAATACCGAAAATCTTATTAAGTTTTTGGTGTATTTTCTGAATTTTTACCTGAATCAGAATGAAACAAACCTCAGAATGAAAGATGAGTTTAAACTATGTTTTATTCCGATTCTTGATTTCCATGTATCGTATTGTAAACGTTTCACGTGAGATCGTGTTAATCATATGACAAACACGATATCTCATGAAATCTTATCATGCAAACTTGGACTCCATAGGTCACTGCCAAGGAGATAGCCAATTATCAGGCCACAGGGACACTGGGGAGTATCGCTTCCTGGACTGGAATTGGGCGGAACAGCCACCTTCAACAATTTCCTATCTAGTCCAGGTGGACATGTCCATCAGGATGGACATGTCTAGTTCATCAATTACCCATCTGGATGTACAGATATCTTACATTGAGCATGAGTCCTAAGGAGGATACTCTGGAAGGTATATCTGTAGTCTCCAACCACTCCAGACTCCTGAAGAGTAGACGTCAAGACTCTTGATCATTTTCATTAATAGTATGAGTTGTCAATGTTGTTTGGTTGTCGGGAAGAGAGGATAAGCGTACTCCCACCTATTAAAATGTACAACCAACCAATTTAGAAATGAAATACTTTACCCATAAGATCCCAAACTACATTGGCATCAAACATGGGTGCTACTCTGGCATCCAGCTGGAATTCTGTCGTTAAGGCTTCGAGTAATAGGTAGTACCCGATTGATTTAAATACCGTATGTTTAATGATAAAATCAGATTACAAATCATTAAAAATGCTAGTGTTGCTCTAATAAAAAAAAAGTCAGTGCAGTCCTCTATCATTAAATACAAAATATCATTTCTTTTCTTTTGCCTTTATGAATATCAGAATGCCAAAATCATAACATCATTTTCAGTGTTATGGTTTCGGACTAAAATTTATCACCGAAGAAACACTGATAATGTTAATTATGTTAAATTATATGGTTTTTCCCTCCTGGAAACTCGGGTTTTTCGTCAAATAAACAGCAAATCCACCACAGAACACACGCAATTTACAGACAATACACACCGAGCAATATGGCCTTAGTCGCTGATGCTCCTAAATAAAACCCTACTACAAAAAATTACAATAAAAGTAAATATTAGTACTTGGAGTGCGGGTTACAACAGCTGTAACCCCCACTCCACAACGTGTTGCTAAACAATATTTCTGTGCAAAAAAACTTTTGAAGTCAGGAATTGCTTCAAATGATATTTAACCAAACATTCATTTTATAACTTATGTACTGTATTTATAATTTTCGTGAGGTAATCAAGCATATCATCATCTGTCATCGTTCCGCTATTCCACGGGTCGACGTATGAAGCCTCGCCACCATGCCCTGTCAGTGTACTTCTCTCCGTCGTTGATTTAACTCCAGTTTACTCATCTCTTAATGACATCGGTCTTTATCATGTCTTGCAATCTCATTCTTGGTCTTCCCCATTGGTCTTTTGTCCCTTAATTGTAAATCAAACATTCTTCTTGGCAAGCGCCTCTCGTTCATCCTCTTTACATGTCCGAACCATTTCAAACGGGACCTTTCAATCCTGTCCTGGAGTTTTTCAACCTGAATTCTTTCCCTAATCACATCATTCCTGATTTTGTCGCGTTTTGTCTTTCCGGCTATACTCCTCACAAATCTCATTTCTGCACACTTTAGTGGTATGTTCCTGTTTCAGATCAGATGTCTTGTCTTCTTCTTTTTCTTCGCCTTATTCCCACGTTTATATGGGGTCGGCATTTCCATCGTTAATTCTTTTCCTCCATTAGTCCCTATCCTGGACGTCCTCTCTCCTCCATCCTCTCTGCTTTAAAATCCTCTACCACCTTGCCTTCCATCTCAGCTTAGGTCTTCCCCCCTCTTCCTCTTCCCTATCACCTCCTTTTCGCACCTCTTCCCCACATACTCCTCACCTCTTCGTTCCACATGTCCAAGCCACTTCAATCTAGATTCTTGCATTTTTTTACTCAGAGGACCCACCTTAACCGTACCTCTGATGTAGTCATTTTTTATCCTGTCCTTCCTCGTCACACCGCACATCCATCTTAACATCCTCACCTCCGCTACTTCCATCTTCTTCTCCTGGGCCCTTGTAATCGCCCATGTCTCAGCACCGTAAATCAATGCGGGTCTAACCACAGTTTTATACACTCTTCCCTTCATTCTGCAATTTACTTTCTTATCACACAGCACCCCCACTCATCTTTCCCCAGTTCAACCATCCACATTGCACTCTGTGCTGTATTTCTGAACTCAATCCTCCATCCCTCTCAACGTTCGATCCCAGATACTTAAATTTCGAAACTGATGGTAGCTTTTCCTCCTTCAGTTCTATAGAACTCTCATCTTCTCCATTCAATGCCATATATTCTGTCTTTGTTCTACTTATCCTCATGCCTCTATCTTCCAACGCTTTCCTCCATTCCTCCAATTTCTTCTCTACCTTTCCTTGGAATGGTTCGCACAGTACGATATCGTCCGCGAACAGCATACTTCATGGTGCTCTACTCTTCACGTCTCTCACCGACACGTCCATTACCAGATCGAATAAATATGGGCCGAGAGCTGATCCCTGGTGCAGTCCAACTAATACAGAGAATCCCTCAGTCATACCCACACTACTCTTGACCTGAGTCACCGCTCCTTCGTACATTTCCTTCACAAGCCTTACGTACTTTTCTGATGCACCCTTCTCCCTCATGCATCTCCATACCCCTTGTCTGGGCACTCTATCATATGATCTCTTGTCTGCCTATAGAAATTCCCGCCGGCTTGTATCCTTCTACTTATTTCTTCGTCTTTCACTCCAGTCTTTGCAATGGTGCTTCCTAGATACTGGAAGTTGTTAACCATCTTTAGCTGTTTCCCTTCCATTGTAATGTATCCGCCAAGCTCGCCACTCCTTTTTAGAACCATTACTTCACTCTTCTTCTGACTGAAAACCAGTCCAAATTCATTGGCCATACTAGCCGACATAACAACTTGCCGTTGCACTTGTTCCCTGCTCTCTTCCCATATACAGAGGTCATCTGCGAAGACCACGACTTTCATCTGGTCCTGTCCAAGTTGTTCCACCACTCTACATTGCACATCATTCATGACAGCTATGAACAGTAGTGGTGACTGGACGCCTCATTGCCTCAAACCTGATGTTATCTCGAAGCTCTCCGTCAATCCCATCGCTGTTCTTACTTTGTTCGCTGTATTGGTGCACATATTCTCAATTCTCTTCATAAGATGTTCCTCTATCCCCAAGCTTCTCAACCGCGCACACAATCTCTCTCTTTACGGCATCAAACGCTTTCTTTGTATCCAAAAATGCCATCCATAATTCTTTATTGTGTTCATAACACTTCCATCAGTTGCCTGATGCAGAAAATTAGATCCACCGTCGACCTGCCAAGCCTAAAGCTTGTTCCTCAAGTATATACTTGAGCATATACAATCAAGCGTATACTATTTTAAAATAAATTTTAGAATAGTATAAATTTTCTCTGGTCCCTGATACTGGGGGAACCTTTAAGTTCGTCTTGTATTTTCCTCAAGAATTGTTAAAAACAGTCCACGGCAAGCGGGCCACATTGAAAAGTATAAAATGCAATGAGGTTCTACGAAGCATTCAAATTTCTCCTCCATAACCAACATAAAACTGAACATTACAATAAAAATAGCCTAAAATTACTTTATTAATAATAAAACTTTAGCTCCACAATATTTGGTTCTATTTTTGAAATGCCTATTCGCTTTACATCATGTAAGTCGGTTGTTCTTGAACAGGATTTTGATTTGATTAGTTTCATACACTAAAACACTTACCCACATGTATATACACTGCCCTGCCATTAATATCCGGACACCTGCCATTAGACAAAAAAAGACCTTTTATTGTGTCATTTAATATTTTGTGCTGAAACCTTTTGTTTTTATGACGGCCTTCAATCTTCGCGGCATACCCTCAACCAGCTTTTTATAAATTTCAGGTAATATGTTCCTCCACTCGACCTTTAACGCAGCCACCAGTTCGGCCTTGTTCTTTGGGCGATTTCGACGTACCCGACGATCCAATACATCCAAAGATGCTCGATACGGTTCAGATCAGTACTCTGGGCTGGCTAATCCAACTTTTTCCACACTCATGTCCTCAAACAATCTGTTACGACCCGAGCAGTATGGCATAGCGTGTTGTCTTGCTGATACATAATTGCCCAGGCTGTCCTGGTATTGCACAGCATTCATGGTTTTGTCGATAACGACAAATGGACCCAAGCCAAACCATGAAAGGAGCCCCAAAACGTCTGCTTCCACCAAACTTCATTGTTGGGAGGATACAATCAGGAAGGAACTGTTCCCCTGGCAATCGCCACACCCAGGAACGACCATGAGCCTGGTAGAGTGCGAACCTTGACTCGTCTGTCCATAGGACTGTTTGTCATTGCTATACAGTCCAGGATTCGCGCTCCTTACACCATGTTAATCGACGTCTAGCATTTGTTGAGGTGATCAATTCTGAACTGTTGAGGTAATTCCGTTGAACGTGCCATCTTGCATGCCAACTTTTGCAATTGTCTGTTTGCAGTGTGCATATTTATAGCAGGTTCTGTGATGTGTGCATGCGTAGGACCTGTTTCCCCATCCATGGAGGGGTGTCCGGATATTAATGGTAGGGCAGTGTATGATAACAATTATTTTTTCCAAATTTCGTGTTAACTTAGGTAATTCAGAAAATAATCCAGATATTGGTAAACGCGCATGGTTTAATTTTAACACCCCAGTTCTAGGTCAAAGCGGCGACTCTGATCCCCGGTCCCTAACTTTCGAAAGAAGAGTTTTCGGTGCGCCACTATGGCATTGAACCTGTACAGGAGGTCAAGCTGAATTCGCAATAAAGCATAAAAGACAATTCAACCTTTAACGACCTTTGAAATTATCACGCAAACTTGAGTCATACGACAGTTCAAATATGCGGAGGGCCGTAGGTTGAGCGCCCCATGGTCTATGGTCCCCCCCTCCCCCCAAAAATAATGCTTTTGGACATTTCTTGCGATTTGTCTTTAATTATTACCAAAAGCACAAACTTCTATAATTCTGTTTAAAACAATCAAAGATCGTACTCTAGGTTAGACGAACCCAGATTCAAATCTACTCGACAGTTTCATAAATGAAATAAAATCAAATTAGTTGTGGCGTAATTCAATGGTACGAATTAAATATATACGCAACAAACAAGCACGTGCCAGCAGAAAAAATACTAGCGCCATCTACTGGAAGAAAGAAGAGCCAACAGCAGCTGTCACTAAAACTTTTAATCCAAGAATGGTGTAATAGAAAAATGAATCTTTTCGTTGTGAAAAGGAATTGTTCGTGCAGCATATTTGTTCCTAGGGATGTTTGTACCCTCATTTATTTCTGGCAAAGCAGAAAAGGCTGAACAGGGCTTTGCTGTTCTCACACCGATTTTCTGAGTTCATTATTGCGCCACTTTCAGATAAACTTCGTTTCTCCTTCGAGAAATAATCTGCTTTCCAGATATCAAGAATCAACCAAAACGACATTTACGAGGGGTGATCAAAAAGTTCTCTGAATGGAGTGTAAAAGAAACAAGTACAAAATTTTAGGTTTGTTTTATTTTTCAATGTATTCACTCCGATTAAATGCTTATTGTATTTAATCTGCCAAGAATTTAATCTTTCAAAAAACATTCTTCACGTTGGGCCTCAAACCATGCTTCCACAGCTGCTTTTAGCTATTCGTCATCTTTAAAATGAGTTCCACTAAGATGAGACTGGAGGTCTCTGAGCAAATGATAATCACTTAGTTCTGGATATCGGCAGCGCTGGGGGTGGTTTAACTGTACAAATCCACGTTTATGAATTTTAGTCTTTCCATCCTGGCCTTTTTGCACAGGTGCATTACAATTGGTGGAAAAGCAAAGCCCGATGTCTCAATTTTCCTTGATGCCCTTTTCCAGCTGATGCCGAGTTCAAAACTTTTTTGGGATTGGAGATCTCTCGTGCTTCGGCTGCATGCTTTCTAATTTTCATTTTGCATCTTAAATATGTAGCTAAGTTTCATCACCAGTCACCAAACGGGATAAAAATCTAACTGGACTAGGGGAAATTAATCTTAAATTCGCTTTTGACTGCACCATCTGATATTTTCATGAACGGAGAGGTTTCTGGGAACCCATCCTGCACAAACTTTGAACTTCCCCAATATGATCATGTATTATTATTAAAATTTTAACTAAGGAGAATTATTAGCATTAGCATGGGCATATCATGCAAGAAAGCACGCTATAAAAAAAAAAAAAGCACCCTTCCCATTTCACCCGTCCATTCACTCCGATCGTTTGTCTAGTTCTGCCTTGAACTTATTTAAGTTGCTGACCCCCTAACTATAACAGATAGAAGTTTGTTCCAACTATCAACCACCCGCTGGCTAAAGGCGAATTTCCGCACATCTATTCTACAATTGTTTTTCCTCAATTTGAATTTATGCCCCCTCAGGTGAGTAATCTGAGCAAGAGGAAGAATCCCATCAGAATTGAGCTTGCTCAACCCATTCAAGGCCTTATACACCTCAATTAGATCACCTCGCAAGTGCCTAGTCTCCAGAAGCTGCAATTTGCAGAACTAAAGCTTTCATTGGTAACACCAACCCTTTATTTCACTCACCAATCTCGTAGCTCTTCCCTGTACACGTTCCAACAGCTCTACATCCTTCTTAAAATGAGGCCTCCAGACCTGTACGCAGTACTCAAGACGTGGCCTGACCATTGCCTTATACAAAGGGATAATCACTTCCTTAACCCTACTAGCAAAATTCCTGTATATCGTTGACAAGACACCATAACCTGCTCTGGCAGGCTGTCTGCACTGCTCAGAAAACTCCATATCTGATTGCACAATTACACCCAGGTCCTTTTCATTCTCCACTACCCTGAGTGTAGTACCACCCACTTGATACGTTTCTCTGGGGTTACTGCTACCCACATACAGTACTTTGCATTTGTCAATGTTAAACTTCAGTTGCCACCTCTCAGCCTATCTGCTCAACTTTTCCAGATCCTGTTGCAGTAGCGTACTGTCATTACTGTCATTAATTCTATGCGCATTCGCAAATTGGGCCATATTGTTCCGTATATATGTCTGTAAATTGCGTGCTCTGTTGTCGATTTATTGTTTTCTGCATGAAAAACTCGAGGTTCTGGGAGAAAAAACCTTGCCTGAGACCGACTAACTCAGCCACGTTGTGAAAAAGACCCTTAAAATTTTCTCAGATCTTGTTGACGGGATTCGAACTCAGGTCTTTTACGTCCAGTGTGTGGAGGACGGTGATTATACCAACTATGCCAGGCACTTTGATTCTTCTGGATTTTTTTTTCTTCAAAGAAGGAAATTGTTTTATAATTAATTGCTTCATGTGTCCGACAAGACCTAGATAATTCTTAACTGACTCCGTCCTCTTACGAACTCCGCCAACCTTACAACAGTAACATAAAATGATATTTTCCCTAACACTCTAATCATTCCTTCATGGATTTCTTCAGCTTTTCTGCCCTCTTTGATCCAAAATTTGTGTATTGAACGATGCTCGATTTGTAGAGATCTTCCACAAAGATCTGTACTTTCAATACAGATTTGTTTTTAAGCTCATATTTCTTTGTTTCAGATGATTTACATATTCCAGAACAGTATAACACCAGAAGAATAATAATTTGCAACTAGCAAGTTAAAGCACGCACGCACACTTCAAAGGTCCTCTTCGTCGATCCATCCCATCGATCTGGGTAAGTTTTATTTAGAATACTTTAGCACCAGGCAAAGTGAGGGGGTGCTCCTTCCTGTTAAAAAATAACTCTTTTTAACATATTGTGATTTCCCTGAAATTGTGGAATAAATGACTATCCGAGGAAATATTCATTTATTCCATGACGGCCTTGACTTCGTGGTTTAATCTATCAGAAGGAACTGCATCCTCTAAGCGTATTGGATATTTTAATAACATCCGCATAAACTGCCATCGTGGGTATAACCCCCCCCCCCCACCTCCAACACCTGGTAGACAAGACTTGAGGTCGAATCCTGTTAATGACGCCAGGAATATTTATGGGTCTTTTTCACAACGTGGCTGATTTAGTCGGTCTCAGGCGAGGGTAGCATGGTTTATCCTCCTGAAAACTTGGGTTTTTTGTCTAGCAAACAGCAAATCGATCACAGAGCACAGACAATTTTCAGACATATTATATACGGAGCAATATAGCCCATAAAACCCTGCAACAACCAACCAACAGCATAAAATAAAACACATGATTGAGCCGCCAGAAATGGGTCCAATGCAATAGCTGAAGTGCAGTCGAATGGAAAGGATGGTTTCCTGTGGTTTTCTAATACGATCTCAGACTGTTGGTACATGTGCTGAAGAAGCTGTGGTTTAGCATTAGGAAGCTGTTGGATACTGAAAGGTTTTTTCTAAGTGTTCAACAGTTAAGCGGACTTGAATTAGTTCATAATTACGAATATTTGCAATCCAAACAGTACTGTATTATTCCTATAACAAAGAGCAACCAATAGAATTAGGCCTAATGTCTTTGGTAACTTTTAAGATGGATACCAAGGAAGAGGGGGGACAAGCTTTTTCAGTGATGGTATCTATGATATGCAACAGAATATGTAGAATGAGTGGATTCAAATTCCAATCACGAAGATGGGAAGCTGTCAGGTTCAGCTGTGACTTCGAGCAGTCCGCGGATAGCTTTTATGATGATCTCCTTCGATGAACCTTATCCCACACAGGATAGTAGCCGGTTGGATCTACTTTTTGATGTTCAAATGTCTGTGATGATATTAATAATGAAAATAGTCTTACAGAACGACAGATTCCGTAGTAGTACTAGGACTAACTAATAGAAATGGGATTTACTGCCATTGGTTGAAATCCGTGTAGTATGTTACGCTAGACAGACTTGAAATTGTTGATATTCTATTTACAAATTGAATCAGAAGAGAATCGTTAAAATACAAATATAGAAGTAAATAAAAAGACAGAAAAATTCCCCCCTATAAGTGCAGATTGATTTATATAAAGTTTAAAGAAAAGAAAGGATCAAAACATCTAGCATATATACTCTTGAGAAATATCTCTCCATAACTGGTTAACTGTTCCATCGTATCCCAAACATGCTCAATAGCACACGCACATCAGACCTAGTTAGTCAAGGAAGCGTGTCAACATTGCAGAGAAACTTGCTGACATTTACTGCACTGTTGGAATAAAGGCTTGTGCAGCAGTTGGGGAAATAAAAAAGGACAAGCAGGCAAACAAACAAATCATGGACAGAAAACCCTCTTTCACTGGAGGCGTTGCCATACACGTTTCCTTCTACCATGTCTCCGCACAGAACCTTGACTCATCTCTGAAGACAATGTGGTAGCTATTGCTGAAAATTAAGTTCGGCCTAAAAGTCTCTAATCAATAGATGCGTTTGGGAATAAAATTTAATTATATTGAATAAAATGTAAATGTAATAAAACGTAAATTATCTAACACGTTATAGTATTTATAATATAATATAAAATAATTTAACAAAAACTGTTCATAATAATAAGAGAAAAAAAAATTATGTTTATGATAAAAACACCATTTTTATTTTAGTTTCCATTTTTATTTTTGAGGCAGTAGCGCCAGTATTATCTCAGTGGAAATAATTCCATGTCATTTAAAAGATAATTCTTGAGCATTCTCATTCATTCTCATTTGTTCAGCCAAATTTAAATTTGGATTTCATAATTGGGTTATGTAGCTAAGCTAATTAATGTCTATATGGCAAGCGAATATTTCAAACTCAAACTGCGCAGTCGCAAATTTAACCAGGAAATTACCAGAATGACGGTCAACTATAAGAATTCCACCAATCGAAAGTATGATTACCAGACAGTTCCTGGAATTAGTTGTCCCAGGAAATTTTGTCCTGGGAAAGTCTCCGATTTTTGGAATGTGCTGGAAAGCTATCTGCTATTTAAACATTGTTTCATCTGTTAAATAAATGGCAGATTAACATTGTGGTGATACCATCTGTTTTAAAGTAGTGTAATACCAGTGCAACTCAATCTGAAGGCAGCTTGTTCTGCTATCAGCATCATGACTATTGCGTTAATTTAATCCTTTCCGGCAGCGTTGTCATAAAAAAGAAGACAGGATCATGATCCTAACTCCACATAATTTAATAATTATTTTACTTTATTTTTATAGTATATTTTATTTAATTATTTTACTTTTTGCAATTAATTAAAATTATTAATCAGTGTTATAATTATACCTTCATTTGTTTTATTTTAATTAAGCAAATTAATTATTTAAATTATTTTTATATTATTAAATTATTTAAATCTCTCTCCACAGAAATATAGAACGGTATATGTTTATTTACCACGTTATTTTTGTTGAAGCCATTCCCCACATTTGAAGGATATGAAAAACGCTATTCATAGTCTAAACTAGGATTAACTACTTTTTGTCAAATAATTTGATGATTCTAACTGAATTGTTAGCTCTACAAATCACTCAGAAATTTTTGACTTCCTTTTTCTTGTATCACGACTCTCTCCAGTCTAATTTACATAACAATTAAATTATTTGTCTCAAGAAATTTGTGATTCATAATCCCACTTGGGTTCCATTTTTCAATTGACTGAACCAGTTGGTAGGAAGGAGGCCTTGATATCACTGATGGCCTACAATTATTTATTTACCTGCTAAATTACGAGACAGTCCAAATTTCACTTTGACACCTACCACTCTTAATCTTTCTTTTAACAGCAACTCTTCACGGTAACACAATTAAACTGCCTTCTAGATCTTCAGATCACAACTCTGTAATGACCATTTTGCTCTTGGAACTCTCTCTCAGTTCCCTCATTTTACCTGAAACAGTTTATTATTAAAAAATATTGACCCAGTAAAAGTAATTTCTTTACTACTTAAACTCGCTCTTATTTTCGTTTAAACATATCAGCACTGAACATAGAAAAATACTAAGTTAGTTGAAACAAAAATTTAACTTTATAGGAATTATCTTAGAAAAGATGTTTAAATATTTTTCCCTCTATTAACCAACCAACATATAATAAATCAGATTTAATTTCGACTAAATGAAGAAGACATGCCGAATAACACAACTACTGAGAATTTAGTAAGTGCATAAATAAAACCGTCCTATAAAAACCTGTTTAAACTTTAAAGCAATTAACTTGGAAATAAAAAGGTTCTTAAATAAATTCTGATTTATTAACAAAAAAAATTAAATCACATTTAATTTCAATAAAATTAACATAAAAGTCTATGATCTTTGATTAACATTTATTTCCCCTTTATTGTTTTATAAAAGTCAACAAACATGTGTAAAAGATCGTTACCTATTTCCTTAATCGGTAGGAAAGAGAATAAAGCCTGTGAAAAACGAAAAAAAATTAAAAATCTCAGCTTCTTCTTCTATCATTTCGGAAGCTCAAATAATTGATAAAATTATTAATAAATTGAAAGTTTTCTTTGCTCTTGCCAGTCAATAGTTACAGCTTGGACTCATTTCAGATAATTTAGAGATCCTGTCCCCTTTAAGCAAGTAACCACTTAAAAAAGTAATTTAATAGATTTCTTTCATAAAATTCATTTTTATTACATTTAAAAGGGGAATTGCAAGTGAAGAAGTGCATTATTATGTTATTCACATTGTTTTTTCTGCCACTTTTTTTGTAAAGTAGCGCCCTCTGCATTATTTTTACCGTCTAGGAACAGAAATATTTAATTATATTTAATATTTATTTATAGTATAAATAATTATATAAGTATATTTAATCGTTAAGCTCAGACCAAAGAGAATTTTGTAAATACTGATTGTACTTGCATATAATTAAGTTGCACTGTAGTGTTGATTAAGAAAACTTTAAATGAATAACAGAAAGCGAAATCATAATATATTGGAAATTAAAGGTGAAGAAGGAAATTTGTCATTTATTGGTAATGGTTTAATTTTATGCATATAAATGTAAATAACCTTGTATAATAAATGTTGTTATTCCGTTTTGTGTATCAATCTCAATTGCTCATGAGATGTACACAGCTATGCTCAATGCACATTTTTGTAAAGAAAATAACCCTTGGTTCTTGGAGTCCATTAGAATTAACATCCTATGAAAATTAAAATAACGAAGATTGCATTGTGAGCCTCACGGCTTTGAGGTGAACTATTGTCTCAAAGAGAGACAGTTGTCTTGTCAGAGAATAATAAGGAGTCGGGTATAGAAATAAGTGGATATAAAGAGGTGTAATTAAAGGTTCTTCATTTATTTCCCCTACAGCTCGTGTATAGCATAAATACTTTAAAACAAGTTTCCATATTGTGGTTTATTATCTTTTTTGCAGTCGAATGACTAGTTCCCTCTGTAGCCCTCATTGTGTCCGATAATAGATGGCTGCTTTATCTTCTGATTTCCGTCTTGTTCTGTACAAACAATGAACTTTCGAATAACTTCCTTTAACTGCTTAATTTTTGATTTGAAGACTACTTTAGGAATGCGGGTATAATAAATTTCTTATTTCTATGCTAGAAAATTTAATCTAGTTCTTCTTGGGAAAAGGTCTAGTACTTACATTACCTCCAATAATATTATGACTTCCGAACAGAAGATATTTCTAGGGGATCTTTGTGGACACTGAAAAACTGATAAAGTATCGAAATTTCCAAATTCATCTATTTTTTTTTAATTTGCATCCAGAAACCATAATACTGGAAAAATGGAATTTTGTTTTTTTTCCCCCTTACAATTTATACCGCGCATATACGATGCGCCGAAAACTACGTTGTCAACTGGAAAAATTAAAATATTACGCAAAAATTTACTCCATATTCTAAATGACAAGAAAAAGTATTAGTTTAAATGTTATTTTCAAGAATTTTGCCACTTAGCACAGAACACGATTTATAGTGATTTTTTTCCACTTCGCAAGTTAAAGCCATTTTGGATTGACAAATTGGCTAAGGGATAAAGGACTCATTGGTGTAGAGTATAAATCAAATAGCAATACAACTTCATATATCGTTTCACGACTTTCTTTTCAGAAGTTTATAAGAATTTAGGAAAACTACAGGTTGTCTGTAAGAATTACATAATACTTGTTTTTATTTATTATTATTGTTGTTATATTATTTCTCCCGGGGCGGGGTTCCACCCCGTGACGGGTATTGCTATCAAGTGCACAGGGTGGTTGTTATGTCTGGTGTCACTGTTGGTTGAGGAACTCTAACTATCCTACAGATACAGATGTAAAGTAAACATTGGCAGTGAGCTGGATGATTTTGTAATAACTGAGAGGAAAGTGGAGGAGAGATTGTTGAGGATAAACATAAAAAGGCACCTGGGGTGGATGGGATCTATCCAGTTATATTAAAGGAGGCAGCAAAGGAAGTATGCAAACCCCTAGCCATAATTATGAGAGCTTCTTTGGACTCAGGGGAGGTACCCATAGACTGGAGATGTGCAAATGTAACCCCAATTCACAAAGGAGGATCAAAGGCTGACACAAGTAATTATAGACCTGTTAGTTTAACTTCTGTTCCAGGTAAATTAATGGAGGCACTGGTTAAAGAAGCACTGCAGGATCATCTAGACAAGAATTCAGTTATAGCTCAGACGCAGCATGGTTTTGTTAAGGGCAGGTCTTGCCTGACCAATTTGATTGGATACTATGATGTAGTCACAAAAGAACTGGATGCAGGGAATAACTTTGATATTATATATTTGGATCTTAGAAAGGCTTTTGATACTGTTGCACATGGAAGACTGCTGCACAAATTGGAGCAGTGTGGCATTGGAGGCAAATTGCTGCTATGGATAAGGGGATGGTTGAGTGGCAGAAGACAGAGAGTGGTAATCAATGGACACTGCTCAACGTGGACTAATGTTATTAGTGGAGTTCCTCAAGGTTCAGTGTTGGGTCCATTGTTGTTTTCGGTGTTTATGAATGATATTGATGATGGGATATCAAGTTTAATGTCTAAGTTTGCAGATGATACAAAGGTTGGCAGGGTCGTTAAGGACACTACTGACGCTATGCTGCTGCAACAGGATCTGGAAAGGTTGAACAGATGGGCTGAGAGGTGGCAAATGAAGTTTAACATTGACAAATGTAAAGTACTACATATGGGTAACAGTAACCCCAGAGCAATGTATCAACTCTGCGGTACTACACTGACAGTGGTGGAGAATGAAAAGGACCTGGGGGTAATTGTGCAGGCAGATATGAAGTTCTCTGAGCAGTGCAGACGAGCTGCAAGAGTAGCTCATGGTGTCTTGTCAATGATATACAGGAATTTTTCTAGCAGGGATAAGGAGGTGATTATTCCCTTGTATAAGGCAATGGTTAGGCCACATCTTGAGTACTGTATACAGGTCTGGAGGCCTCATTTCAAGAAGGATGTAGAGCTGCTGGAACGGGTACAGAGAAGGGCAACAAGATTAGTAAATGGAACAAAGGGTTGCTCTTACGAAGAAAGGCTTAAGTTTTGCAAATTACAGAGTCTGGAGACTAGGCACCGGCGAGGTGATCTGATAGAGGTGTATAAGGCTTTGAATGGTTTGAGCATGCTCAATGCCAATGGGATTCTTCATCTTTCTCAGAATAATCACCTCAGAGGGCATAAATTCAAATTGAGGAAGGACGGATGTCGGATAGATGTGCGGAAATTTGCCTTTGGCCAGCGGGTGGTTGGTTGGTGGGACCGACTTCCATCACTTGTTGTTGAAGTTGATAGCCTAAACAAATTTAAAGCTCAACTGGACAGGTATTTCGAACGAACGGAGGGGTGAAATGGGAGAGGGTTTTTTTTTTTTTTGGCTGATGCTGAATAAGCTTGCTTTCTTGCATCATATGCCTCTACTAATGCTAATGCTAATGCTAATTGTGACTTTCTGCAGTTCCTTGTACGTGTTCTCTTGGAGACCTGTTACTACTAAGCTGTTATGTAGGGTCTTTGGACCCATACAGCTGGTTAACACGATAATTGGGATGATCGTAACTTGTTGCATATGCCACATCTCTTTGATCTCCTGTCATAGGTTCGTGCATGCCCGTCTTTCCCCCATGTGTTTTTTGGAGGTTGCCAGTGTTGGGCACCTCTATGTCGATCAGATAGGTAGCCTTTTCCTTCTTGTCGACAAGGGCAACATCCCGTCTGTTGTGCAGGATTGTCTTGTCCGTTATGATAGCGCGGTCCTAGTACAGCTTGTGGGTTAGGATCTTCAATACTGCCTGGGGTTCGTACTTGTAATACAGTACACTTTTTTTTGATCAACTGTTATTTCCAGGCTAGATTATCCTGGCTACCTGGTCATGTCTATGAGTGTACTCCGTCTGGATGATGACCTTGCATCCTGCGGTGTTGTATTCGATCGTTTCTGAAGCCAAATGGTATCGTTGACATGTATCGTCTGACACTCCGGGCTCCTTTGTTACGTATTTTCTATAGTTCCTGGTGTTAATTACCTGGTCTTGGATAAACACGAATAAACATGGTCTTGGTGAACTTGGTGTTGATTACCTGGACTTAGTAAACACGAATCCTTCAGTCTCGGGGTAGAGCGTGCCGCTCGTGAGCCATGCATTGGAAGCCATTTTACTATGTGATCTTGATGGAGTTCACTGTAGTGGTCCACCTTGAAGTGGATTCTTTTCCCATCTTTTTAGCTTCGTTTGCTCTATCTGAGTGGAAGGGGACTGCTCGCTTAGGTTGAGTGATGGAGTATGCCGCTTGTCTGTCTTCCTTATATGTTCTTTTGCTCGATGAGGTCTTATCAGGCCCCTTCCTCCTTCTTTTCCGAGCTATTCTCAGTCTCTTCATGGCTAACGTCGGGTGATGTTGGCGGCTCTTGGTCATCATTGTCCTTGTCTTTCTCATGATATCCTCCAGCTCGATGTTAGTACAATCTATGATCTCGAAGGAGTACGTTAGCACTGGGACTACATAAGTATTTATGGGTTTAACTGTATTCCCTCTGTTCAACTTTGTTATGAGCAGGCTCGCGAGTCTCTGATATTTTTCGATTAGGCAGGCCGTGATCTCCTTGTATTCCAACTGCTGAGCCTGCCTCATTCCTAGGTATTTGTAGGTCTCTCCCCCTGTCATGGCTTCGATCTCTTTACCAGTCCTTAACTGATAGTTTCGGCCTACTAATTTTCCATGATGCAATCCCCGGGTCTTGCATTTGTCTATACCAAATTCCATCCTGATATCATTGCTAAAAATTCTTTAGTGATCCAGAGTAGTTGCTGGGGTTGCTTCTCGGTTGTTGAGTAAGGCTTGATATCAGCCGTGTACAACAGGTGGGGGAGGGTGTACAGGTTTTTCCTTACTTCTTTGAAGTTATATTCATAATTGATGTTGAGCATGATGGATAGCGAATTGAGTGCTATACAGAACCACAGTAGGATCACGGCATCTCTCTGAAAGATTCCTCTCCTGATGAGGATCAGTCTGGTTGTGATATTCTCGATCTTACTGTTCGTACTCCATTATGCTGCTTCTAGGAAGTTTTCCACTATCGGATTGATATTGTAGATCTTCAGCGTTTGTATTAGCCAGCTATGAAGCAAAGAGTCGAAGGCCTTGCGGTAATCGATATGGGCCGTTTACAAGTTGTGTTACTTCTTAGAGGCTTGCTCTGTAAGTGTGGCATCAATTGCTCCTTGCGTTCTTTGCTCATCTCCTGGCATCCTTTCTGCTGTTCTCTCCAAGTGTCTGCGCGAGTAGAAGTGGTATCGTCAACATCCTCCCCACACCGGTTGGAAAAGGCCCGGATTCAAATCCCGTCGATTACGCGAGGAACTTTAATGTGCTTTTTTCGCTCCGTTGCTGAGTTAGTCGGTCTCAGGCATAGATAGCAAGGTTTTTTCCTCCCCCAGAAACTGAGTTTTTTCGTCCAGCAAAACAGGCAAATCGACCAGAGAACACACGTAATTTACATACACAATATACACGGGTATATTAATGAAATTACTGGATGATCCTAATATAAAAGTTTTGTTAAGTTTTTGGTTCTCCAAGTAGGCTGATATCTTCTTGGTAATGCAGCTGGTCAGGATCTTGCACATCATTGGGAGACAGGTGATCAACCTGTATTTTGCCAAGTTTCTTGTATCTTGGTCTTCAGCCTTCAAATATGCGATTCCTTAAGCAAGAAACTGTGGGATTATCTTTCCTTCCTTCCTTCCTTTTTTAAACGAAGTTCTGAATATATTAAGACTCTTCCAAATGCATTAAAATACTAACGACTTATCATTTGGGTGAACTGCTCTGCTAGGTTCATGTGTGTGCCAGTGATCTTCTTGTATCAGTAGTTGTGTACGTTATCTACTCCTGGGGTTCGCGAGTTGTGGGACTTCCTGATCGACTCTTGTACATTTTCCTCCCGAATCTTCCATCCTCTCATCTCTTATACGTCCAGGGAACTCGGCTGTTGTGACTTACTTCACTGCTCCATATGTTTCCCCAGAACTCCTCGATTTTCTTCTGCTCAGGTGGTCCGTTTCCATATTTTCCATCTTGTCCGATACTCCTGTAGAAGGCTCTTTTCTTTGCATCGAAGATTCAGTTGATTATTTTCCTCTGGGGGCTCTCTTTATATCGACGTTGTCTCTTGCTGAATGTGAGGAGGGTCTGCTTCAGTATGTCTAAGTATTCTCCTGTTCTCTGATTTTTGGTCCCGTGTTTGCTGTGGACCCTTCTCTCTTGAGGATGCTTTTCACTTCGACAATCAATTTCTTACCCCTACTACCTATTTGGTACTGGGTCAATTGGCCTATCTTGATACTTAATTCTCCTATCTTCTGCTAAAGTTTTCTTTGCTAAGCTGGCGGTTCCTTGTTTTTTCGGTTCTTCTGCTGTTGGTCTCTCGTGTCTCTTCCATCATTACCAGTATCTGCTATGGTAGCACAGTATACGGTTTTGTGGATTGCCTCCATTGTGGCACAGTTGTTTTCGAAATAATGTGGTATTATTTGCCGACTGAGGTGGTCTTCCACTCGTCTTCTAGTCTGGATATTATAACCTCGTCTCTTTCCACTTCACTTGCTCTCCGTTGTATTTCTTCTTACTCTTCCTCCTCTGGTTCCGTGTTGTCCATATTCGTTGTTCTTTCTAGTTGATTGCTCACGTCCTTCTTGATTATTTCCAAGATTGCAAGAGTCATCAGGTTTTTCGTAACGATGATCCTTCTCTGGTGCACTGTTCGCTGTCCTGAATATCCTAGAATCGTTCCAACCACTTAGTATGTAGTCTCCACCCGAACATTATTATATCGTGCTTTATTTATTGTAATATAAATGTGCCATTAATTAATAGGGACTTACCTCAGGACTTCTCATTATAAGTAGGTTAAACCAAAACCAGCAAAAAATTTAAATATTACACAGTAGATTACAAAGTGTGATATATAAATTTTTTTATTTAAAAATATATTGATTGTGATACAGAATATTATTACTTCCATTATCCAACTGTGGGGAAATTTAACCAAATAAGAATTATGCTTAAAGAAAAAAAAAAAAGGAAAAAGAAAGAAAGAAAAGTGAAAACAAAAATGAAAAGGGTCGCTTATCAACAAATTATTGCGAGTCAGGGCCCTAGAGGCCCTCAATATAATCTGAAATTAATAACAGTACAAAGAAAAAATAAATTATCTATATTTTGAAATAACTAAAAAAGATCAAACTTCTGGGAATGTGTAAACCCCAACAAAAGGATTTTCCATCCACTCCTGTTGCCCTAACGACTGATAACCTGCCAGAGAGCGTAAGAATGAGAATCCGGAGCACTTTAGTTCTTTTTATGGTGAGGAGGTTACCTCGCTCCTTCTGATTTGTAAAGACGACCCACTTTTTGAAAGGGGAACATTTTTTTTAGGTGGACAAGTGCAGACCACAGTAGTGTGTGTGTGTGTTCATGCGTCCGACAAGCAGCACTATGAATAGCTCTACAGAAGCTGTCGACGCGTGTATTTAGATTTTGTAAACAGCTGTTCACATCATGGGATACTGTAAAGTGGGTTAACCGGGTCCGCGCGCGTACATTACGCACTGTTACATTATTTGAGTAACACGTTACGCTCGTTGTATGTGTCATAATTAAGGTACATGAAATATTTCTATACTAGGTAGTGTATAATGCGATTATGATGTTTGAAAATGAGCTCAACGTCCATAAACTTTGGACTAGTTTAATACACGTCTATAGGATTGAAATCAATAGTGGGTTATTGGATTTTCACCCGATTTTGTCTTTTCAAAAAAAGATTGGCTGCATTCAAATTAAATCTAAAATGTCATAATGAAATTTAAAGTTAATTATGCCATAGGTGTGTTTTCTTGTTTTTGAATTCAGAACTATTATCTGTTAGAATTAAAACCATTAAATTCTGGCTACAGTCGTTTCTAGAATATACATTTTTTAGTAACAGCACAATATTTTTTTTTTATATTTCTATTTATTAATAAAAATATAAGCATGCTTCACATAAGCACTATCGACCAATGAATTTTCGCCATTACTGATAATAATATGCCAATTAATCCGTAATTTTATGAAAATTATCACTCTAAACCACCTTCTATATGATGAGGGGCCAGTTGGACCTAAAACAGGCTGCCATAGTAGTATCCCATCTTTTTAAATAAAGATAGATTAATCCTTTGGTGATGTTGTGTGTTTGAAAGTAGTACAATA
Source organism: Mastigoproctus giganteus (assembly GCF_048544385.1). NCBI lineage: Eukaryota > Metazoa > Arthropoda > Arachnida > Uropygi > Thelyphonidae > Mastigoproctus > Mastigoproctus giganteus. The sequence continues at coordinate 61,903,059 of NC_143586.1, forward strand.
CCAAGGCAACTCTTGGTTAAAGCCCATTGAACCCTCTCTTGAACATCAGGGAATGGTGAGGATGAGATGTTCGAACATTATACTTACTCCATATAAGCCTGGCTATTCTACACCAATGCATCTCAGTTGGCAGTGTTTTCTAGGCATGTTCAAATCCGTACTCGGCTTTCGGACCTGAGCATTATGTACCTCAACTTATCTTTCGAAAACACCTCTTTGGAGCTCAAAATACTTTTCAGATTAGTGTCTAAATATTATTTAGAATGCTGTACGACTTTGTTTTATACACGAGCCCTGTAATCGGTGTTCGAACCTTGATGTACACTAATTATTTCTAATATTCGAAACTTGTATTTCCATTAGGAATCATACAGAAGGCCCGATCGATTAGAAAACAGAGGTTCTAATTATCAGATAAATGTATATTTTGTTTACAATAAAGAAAACGGCCCATCTTAAAAGGAAGAATTTGTTCAATTTGATATGAACAATGAAATCAGAACAAGTACCGAAATCCTGACAGTCTTAGTGTTGAATGAATCGCATCGGTTCCTTTTGTATACTGCCCTCTGTCTTAAATTGTTCTCGCTGTAATTACTTAAAGATTTCCCATAAACTGGACAATCCTTTGGCTTCAACTTAATGAGATAGGATAACGTTCCAAGAACAAACAGATGCCTCCTGTCTTTTCTTTAATTTTATTCTCTCTTTCTTTTTTCCCCTACACTTTTCGGTGGGGGGGGGGGCAGATAATTGTGTGTTGATACTTCATTTGAGAAGTCTCTACCCTTGTCCAACATCGATTACTTGTTCCTTTCTATGTATTATAATTAAAGAGTAAGTATTGATTCTTGGCATTCCTCTAGTAATTATGTATCCTCGTTAGATCACAGCCTCAATTGATTCCTAAAGGAGGATAGGTTCGTTTTGCTCCCTTCGTTAACTTTCCACGCTGTACATCTCTACTAGGAGACATTAAAATTCTCATGTTTCTACCCCTTTTTTTTTTTTTTTTTCCAAATTCATGGTCAAATAATCGAGTCACTGTTCAAAGAAGTGATGCAGGATCATCTAGACAAGACTGTAGCAATAATTCAGACACAGCATGGGTTTGTTAAGGGAAAGTCTTGTCTGACAAATTTGATTGGATACCATGACGTGGTCACAAAGGAACTGGATGCAAAGAATAATTTTGATATCATATATTTGGATCTTAGAAAAGCTTTTGATACTGTTGCACATGGAGGACTACTGTACAAATTGGAGCAGAGTGGTATTAAGGGTAAGTTGCCACCATGGGCGCCGGCAGGATATTTTGCAAGGTGGTGCATGTGGGAATAAATTTTTCGTTCACCAAATTTTCGAATACATGAAATATCTTAATTAAGTCAAGTCTGACTAATTTGCTAAGTTGATTGCTGGAACAAGCTTCCATTCTTTATTGTGGAAGTTGACAGCTTAAATAAATTCAAGGCTAAATAAATCCTAATATCCCAAAGTGGCCGGAGAACCAGTGTCCATTTACGTTATTTGAGTTATTAATTTTACATTTATTTACTGTATAAATTATTTTTATGATTTGCTTAAAAAGTTAACATGGCGCCGTACCCTAGTGGTTAGGCTCGCGGGTGCATAAGTACACGTGCCTTGAGTGACTGCTGAATACGGTGCTGTTTCTTGTATTCTGTCTATCTTGTTAACTCCTCTGACTGTTTGGTCGTTCCGGGGTATAAACAGAAAATTTATTTTTATTTACTACTGTTAATTGTAATCACTAGTATTAGTTTCGTTATTTGAATTATTAATTTATCGTTATTTATATTTACCTTTATTTACCGTATAAACGAATTTTGGAAGTGGTGAAAGAAATGAAAGAGGTGAAAGACTTGTGGAATTTGCAGAATCTCAAGGACTGTCAGTAATGAACACTTTTTCCAAGAAAAGGGTGAACAGAAAGTGGACATGGAAGAGTCCAAATGGATTAACAACTAATGAAATCGACTTCATCCTCACTAACAGAAGATATATTGTGAATGATGTTACCGTCCTGAATAAGGTAAATGGTGGAAGTGATCACAGAATGGTAAGATGTACACTTGATATAGATGTAGGAAAGGAAAGGAAAAAACTGACTCGAGTAAATAATACAAAGGTCTTTGAGATAACAGAAGAGGAGAAAAAGCAGTATGTACTGGAACTTAAGAACAAGTTTGAGCTTCTGCAGACTGCTGAGGACTAAGATATCGACGAGGAATATTACAACTTTTTGAAAGTGATAAAGCCCAAGAAACTTATAGGGAAAAAGAAATCCAAAGAAGAAAAAATTAGTCAAGAAACACTGACAAGGAGAAAATTGAGTATACTGAGTTATGCAAAGCCATTAGAAAGAGACTCAGACAGGACATAAGAAGATTTAACACAAGAAAAGTAGAACAAGCATTAACGGAAAACAAAGGACTTAAATCAGCAGTCATGAGCAGTAATACAGAAAGACAAATGATACTGAAACTGAAGAATAGCGATGTGTACTTATAAACAGCAGAGAAGGCATAATTCAAATAGCAGAAGACTACTAGAGAGAATTATACAAGGAGCGAGGGAATGATGCCAGCAGTGGGGAAGATGGATTGCAAAGTAGCAACACATACGACATACCCGATATTCTTCCTGATGAGGTAGAACATGCATTGAAGAAAATGAAGAATCGGAAAGCCCCGGGGGAAGATGAAGTTACTGTAGAGTTGTTAAAATTGGGAGGAAGAGACATAACACAAAAACTGGCAAAGCTCTTCACAAAGTGCATTAGAAAAGGTGTGACGCCTAAGCAGTGGAATAATGCAATCATAGTTTTGCTGCATAAGAAAGGAGATAAATCAGAAATTGGAAATTATAGACCAATTAGCTTGTTATTCCACATCTACAAGTTGTTCACAAGGGTCATTACTAACAGATTAGAAAGAATACTTGATGAGAATCAACCGAAAGAGCAAGCTGGCTTTAGGACAGGATTCTCAACTATGGATCACCTTCACGTAATATCACAGCTAATGGAGAAAGCAAATGAATATAAAACACCATTATGCCTGGCATTTGTGGATTATGAAAAGGCATTTGGCTCCATACAGCATAAGGCAATGTTTCGGGCACTGGAAAGACAAGGCATAGATACCCCATATATTATGATTTTGAAGAAAATATATGAGAGTGCTACATCCTTTATTAGACTAGACAAAGACAGTAGCAAATTTAAAATCGAGAAAGGAGTTCGACAAGGAGACACAATATCTCCGAAGCTGTTTACTGCTGCCCTTGAGGAAGCTTTCAGAAGATTAGACTGGTCGCAGAAAGGAGTCAATGTGAACGGGGAGTACCTAAACCATTTACGATTTGCAGATGACATTGTGGTCATAAGCCCTGATCCCAAAGAATTAGAGGAAAATCTTAATCAGTTATGCACAGTTAGTAAAGATTTTGGACTAAACATGAATATGGCTAAAACAAACGTAATACTGTAGTAGTAGTAGTAGTAGTGGCATGTGATGCAAGAAAGCATGTGTATGAGCTTATGCAGCATCAGCCAAAAAAAAAAAAAAAAAAAATCACACCATTCCCTCCAAATGCCTGTCCAGTTCCGCCTCAAATTTATTCAACCTATCAACTTCCACAACGACAGATGGAAGTTTGTTCCAGCAATTAACCACCCGCTGGCTAAAGGCAAATTTATTTATGCTATCAACTTCCACAACGACAGATGGAAGTTTGTTCCAGCAATTAACCACCCGCTGGCTAAAGGCAAATTTCCGCACATCTAATCTACATCTGTCTTTTCTTAATTTGAATTTGTGCCCCCTTAGGTTCGTAATCTGAACAAGTGGAAGGATCCCGTCAGAATTCAGCGTGCTCAACCCATCCAAGGCCTCATACACCTCTATCAGATCACCGCGCAGGTGCCTAGTCTCCAGCCACTGCAATTTGCAGAACTTAAGCCTCTCTTGGTAAGAGGATCCCTTCATTCCCCTCACCAATCTTGTTGCCCTTCTCTGTACATGCTCAAGCAAATCTACATCCTTCCTAAAATTAGGCCTCCAGACCTGTACGCAGTACTCGAGGCGTGGCCTGACCATTGCCTTATACAGCGGGACAATCACCTCCTTTTCCTTGCTAGCAAAATTCCTATATATCTTTGACAAAACCCCATGACCTGCCCTGGCAGCCTGTCTGCATTGCTCAGAAAACTTCATATCTGACTGTACAATTACTCCCAGGTCTTTTTCATTTTCTACCACCTTAAGTGTAGTACCACACAGTTCGTACGTTTCTCTGGGGTTACTTCTACCCATATGCAGTACTTTGCATTTGTCAAGGTTAAACTTCAGTTGCCACTTCTTAGCCCATCTGCCCAAATTATCTAGATCCTGTTGCAGTAGCACACTGCCATTACTATCATTAACAACCCTGCCAACCTTTGTATCATCTGCAAACTTCGACACTAAGCCTGATATACCTTCATCAATATCATTGATAAATATACAAAACAACAGTGGACTCAACACCGAACCCTGTGGGACTCCACTAATAACATTAGTCCACGAAGAGCAGCACCCATTGATTACCACCCTCTGTCTTCTCCCACTCAACCATCCTTTTATCCATTGTAGCAACTTACCCTTAATACCATTCTCCTCCAATTTGTACAGTAGTCTTCCATGCGCAACAGTGTCAAAAGCTTTCCTGAAATCCAAATATATGATATCAAAATTATTTTTTGTATCCAGTTCCTTTGTAACCACATCATAATAACCAATAAAATTTGTCATACAAGACTTACCCATGCTGTGAACAAGTATGCCACAGAAAGGGAAATAATGATTGAAGGAGCAGTAATTGAAGAGGTGGAGTCATATACTTATCTGAGACAAGTTATTAGCTGTAATAATGATAAATGGCTGGAAGTCAAGAGAAGAATACATTTTGGATGGATAGCATTCAGGAAATATAGTCACATACTGAAGAGCAATATCCCAGCTTGTCTGAAACGTAAAATAATGAACCAATGTATACCCCCCACCATGACTTATGGAAGTGAAACTTGGGCACTCACCAAAAGAATGGATGAGAAGCTGAGAACTACAGAGCGAAGAATGGAGCGAATTAGATTGGGAATCAGACTGTTAGATAAGAGAAACACATGGAGTAGGCAGCAAGCTCAAGTAAAGGACATTCTTATCAAAACTAAAGAACTAAAATGGTCTTGGGCAGGACACATAGCTCGAAGACATGATGACAGATGGACTAAGAAAATAACAGAAATAAAAGAAACCCAAGAGGAACTAGAAGAAAACCTGGAAGACAAAGGCGGAGATGGATAGATGAAATTCATGAGTTTATGGGTAGTAAATGGATGGCCAGTGTTCAAAACAGAAGGAACTGGAAAGTTGCTGGAGAGGCCTTCATCTTGCAGTGGATTGAAAATGGCTGATGATATGATGACCGTATAAAATTATTTTATGAGATTTTAAAAACGTTAAATGAATTATTTTTTTTAGAATTATTCTGTAATTATTCTTATTAAAATAATCGGCAAGACATAAGCGAAAAAAGTCGAGATAATTTAGAAAATTTAAATGTACGAATAATTCATTGAATTTTAAAAGCCAATTAAATAGAAATTTAATGGTGTCCGCTCTGACGGGCAACCTTTTATGTACCCTTTTTATTTTTATTAAGAAAGATTCCGTTTCCAACTATATTTAAACGTTATTCAAATATGTGTATAATTATATATATATACAAATTCAATAGATAAGCATAAAATGGTACCTATCAGGACAGATTAAAATTATAAATCGGTTTAAATCCAGTTGGCTGCAAAAAAGGGGAAAAAAGTAAGGTCGAGATAGTCTTCCTAAACGCCATATAATTTCAATAAAAAAAATAACAGACATTTATTTTATTTAAAATTATTAAATCATTATCCAAAATGTATATGAAAGATAAAACTGCAGACTTTTGGATAATAATTTTATCTACAACCACATACAAATTGCAATTGTTAAATTTTATGTATTTTAATTAAAACTTATAACAAAGGTTAATTTGAAACAATAAATTGACAGAGCATTACATATTTGATCACTATATTTCGAGGAAATATTATATCGTGCGTGTTGATGTAGTTTGAATAAAAGTGACATCAATTTCAACTTTAAATCTGAGACATACCATAGACTTCTCTAGTCTATGTAGTTGTTGCGAGTATAAACAGAACGAATTTCCCCTTTACCAAGAGTTTCCTTGATATTGCACTATTTTTTAAACAGATGGAAATGCTGAAATTAACCATTCATTTAAAAGATGGGAGATATTAACGTGATAGTCTCAATCACAGGCCTTTTTTTAAAGATATATGAAGTGGGTGCGTTTCCCCGCCTTTAAAGAAATGTTTTCCCCTCAACATTTCCCCACGAAATACGAAAAAAATCGCATGCACAGCTAAGTTTGGATCTCTTTCACCCTAACGCCTTTGTACGTCAGAGATTCAGTTTATATGGCGAAACTACCATACAAGCCTAGCAGTTGTTTTGGTATGGTTTTTAACAGAGGGAAGAAGGTGTTAGAATTGTTTAAGTGATCCTGAAAGCTAGAACTGCTTTGTAAACTAAAGTTCAGGAGGGGGAGTATTGATTGCAATACCTTGATCGTCGTTAAAAAGACCAGTTATTTTTTAAGTCATCATTGTAGATGGAAGTAGTAGAAGAAATGTTCATTTACATTGAACAAAAGCCAGAACTGATCCATGAACGAGAACTTTCCTGTTGGGGCATTTAATCAGCAAAAAAGGTCCGAGATCTTCGTGCATTTTTTGTAATCATGTGCCACATCAGTTTCTTGCTCGATCCCTCAAGCTTTTTCAGTTCATGAACTTTGTAGTAGCGTTTTTGGAATCAATGTTTTGCTTTTGCTTATTTTATTACACTTTAATAAACGTATATTATATTAATATCAATTTTAAATCGATTTATTTTGACCGAGTGTTTATTATCCCTTAAGCTACGTTATTATACGATAAAAAGATTCGGATCTCTTTTAGTATAAGCATGATGACTAGGAAGATCAATGACGGTAACAGAATTTTTTTACTATCTCTCTCTCTCTCACTCACACAAGAGATGGATTCTATTTTTGGATTTATAGTTTCTCCTCCGAGCCTATAACGGAGTTACCTGTCGTATTGTGACCTTTCGCTTGCGGCGGAAGCGGTGATGGTTACATTTTATACTGGAAGGAAACTCAACCTCCCGAACTTTGTAGCGTTCGATAGACCAGTTATAAATCACTCTCTTTTACTGAACAATATTTACAATCCAGCTTTAGAGGTGACTTTGTCGAACGCTGAAACGAACTTTGAACCTTGACCCAATTCTTTTTTACTGGAAATAGCCATTCTGCGTTTCAAGAGGTTTGGCTTTCATAAATGTAAGAATTATTTTAAAGAAAAGTCGAGTTACTATAAACTAATTTTGGGATGTTTTGATTGAAGGAGATAAAGTACGCACGTGTTTACATCAACAGGAAAAACATTTAGTCAACATTACAAAAATGTTGACTGCATACTCTGATCTGAGGTAAATTATAATATACCCTCACTTTATCATTAATGAGTCAGTCTGAAATCAGAATGAATCTGATCTCTATAAATTATCATTACTTTTAATGAAATAACCTTACCTTTAAGCTTGAAAAAAAAATCGTTCTGAGAAAGCCACATTAACTTCTTCGGAATTAAAATAGTCCTCCTCCCATCCTTAAAAATGCTAACTGCACAGCATGACTATTACAGACATTGGCCAAAAAATTTATAATCATTTATTCAATATCTAGTAGGGCTACCTTTTGCCCAAATTACAGTTCGTACACTTCATGGCGTGGATTCCATTAGGTGTTTGAGGAGTATACTTCAGATATAACCATTTTTCCACAGGATATTTGTCAGCTGCTGTATTGTGGTGGGTAGAAAACTGCGAAGCCAAACTACCTTTCCAATATATCTGAGACATTCTCAATCGGATTCAGATATAGTGAATTAGGTGGCCAGAGTTTGAAATGTTCGGAATATTCTTCGAACTATTCAGATACAAGTTTTGCAAGGTGGATAGTTGCATTGTCCTCTTCAAAGAATCCATCGAAATCCGAGTAAAAACAACGATTTGCCGTCAGTCCGATGCGGCAGAAAGAGTTTCATCGGAGGTAACAGGCCCTTTAGCGATATGAGGGAACCCAGTCCGAACTAACAGAACATTCTCTATATCATGATACTACCTCCAGCCGCTTGAGTGATGCACTCGAAACAGTCTGGATGCGCAGGTATATAGGAGAAACCCTGGAGAACGCAATTAAAACAAACACCTTGAGTCTGGATGCACGGCTTCATGAGGTTTACGCGACAGAGGGACTTTATTAAAAAATGGCAACATAGCACTGGCTGCCATAGTACAGATGCATCACTGCCAAAGGGAGCAATATGGCCTTAGTTGCTAATGCTCCTAAAAACCAAATAACAACAACAACAATACTGCCAAAGATGGAACAAAGGGAAGAGGTGGTCCTCAGTAGGAGATATGGCCACCCCTAATGTCGATACAGGCTTTGCACCGTCTGTCCATACTTAGAACAATGTTGTTGATAAGTTCTTGCGGTAACATCGTCCATTCCTCCGTCAGCGCCATCTTCAGCTGGTGAAGATTTTCTGGTGGGCGTGGACGTGTCGCTAGGCGAGTCAACAGAGGGCCCAATATGTGTTCGAAGGGATTTAGATTGGAGGGAACGGGCAGGCCAATCCATACGAACAATGTCCTCACTTTCCAAAAGCATATAAACAGCTGCAGTGCGATGGAGTGTGGCATTATCATCCATAAACACGAACTCGGAGCCAATGGCACCTCGGAACAGACGCACACGGGGAAGGATTACCTCAGTACAGTAGCGTGCATCGGTTACAGTACCTCCTTCCAGTATCTGGAGTTGTGTGCGTCCATCCAAGATAACGCCTCCCCAGACGAGAACACCTCGACCCCCATATCGATCCCTTTCAGTGACGTTTGAGGGGCGATACCGTGTGCCAACCTCTCGCCAGATTAGCTGACGTCCAGAATCGCTGCTGAATCTACTGTCATCAGTAAAGAGTACCTTAAGTAAAGATTTTGTGGTTGTTACTTTTAGAAAAAGCATTGGTCCTTAAATTTTGCACACCAGTGTATAACCGTTCAAAACCCCTTAAAAAGCCCTCGTGGGTAGCACAGTTGGTAGAATTGCCAGCCTCCCTACCACAGCGGGTGGAAAAGACATGAGTTCTAATCCCGTCGATGACGGTAAAAAAATTTTATGGGCCTTTTTCATAATGTAGCTGAATCAGGCGAGGGTTTGGTTTTTCCTCCAGGAAACAGAAAATCGACAACAGAACACACAATTTACAGACAATATACACGAAGCAACATGGTCTTAGTCGCTAATGGTCCTAAAATCCAATAACAACAACCCCTCAGAATCAATATAACCTGTGCCGAAGTTCTGTAATTTCCTCCTTCAATACTTCTGTAATATTACCAACGAACCACCTGTTCAACGTAAGAGGGTAAAAAATATTAGATTATTAACATTACAACAAAAACATTTATATGGAGTACAAAACCTCGATTTTTTTTTATTACTCGAATGAAACCTGAAACTATGAAGATATATCACTCATTGTTTTCTGGAAGCCTTTTATTAATTCAAATCTACCAAAAAAAAGGAAAATGAAAATCCCGTGGTGGCAATTCCTTTTACAAGTAGACAATTGGCCACCGGGAATCAATAAGTAATTTCAAAGAAACATCGAAATATAGAACAACTTCAAATAAAACATTATTTAGTAATACTGCTTCTCATCAAACACATTGCTGCGTATTAAATTATTAATGCTTAGCTCAACAGTTACACAACTTAATTGATGTATTGTTATTCTAGAGTTTGGTGTGTATTTTGAACTGTGTTCTACCATCGTAGACAGCGAGCAATCCCCTGCCTATTGGCTACCGCGTGTTCTGTCGTGTAATTTGAGAGGAGATGGGGTCAAGGAATTTTAGTTAAAGCCCTATTACCTGACTCCAGAAATAATTATTCCACATTTTTTGTCAAAACATTATCTAACAAGAAAGATCTTAGGTTTTTCTAGAGATTTGCGAATGCTAATCGAAAAGCACTGCCAATTACAGCCCTAGATTAATTTTCGGTGATAAGGTGGCTATTTATTTTTTTAGATAGTCTCAATGTTTACAAAGTACTTCTAACAGATGCACAGAATCCTCCTAATCATACCATGGACTGTGTGACACCATTACGCTGAACTTCAAAAGTCTTATAAAAGAAAATTTAAAGTAGCTCAAGAATCATGACCACACTTGTGATCCTGATGATATTCTCCTACTGTTCTGGCAATGCTGTTTAAAATCTCAATTCCAAATCCCAAGGTATCGAACAAAACTACTTTTAAATTTATTTAATAATACGCATACTGGCCAAAAAATATGAACCTTTGTATTAAGACAGTCACAGACAGGAGAAATGCAAATACACGCGAATCAATGCAAAGAAAGCTGCGTTGCCTCATTGAGTACAAAGACTGCACAGGCTATTTGACTGCAGTAATCTGAAGCCAGAATGGGGGAAAAGCGTGATCTATCAGACTTTGAAAAAGGTCTTATTGTGAGTGTACTTTTAGCAGAAGCCACGATTCAACAAACGAAAGACATAACTGGTTTCTCAAAAGCATCCATCTCAAAGGTTTTTAATGACAAGAAAGCAAAGTTCTTCCACATCTCGAAGGCATAAACGTGGCAGAAAAAACAATACTTCAAGAGCGAAGTTGTCGTACTCTAAGGAGGACTGTAATAAAAAATAGGACCCCAGTGTGCAGCAATAACATCTGAATTCAACCAAGCTCAAAACTCACGAAGCGATGGTCCCTGCTTACCTTGTTAAGACAATCCAGCATCTGGAGGTGACACCATGGTATGGGGAATGGTTTATTGACACTTACTGGGTCCGCTGGTCCCAGTGGAAGATCACATGTCATGGCGTAGCTAAATTTTGTATTAGATATTCTGCACCCTGCATTGTTATACTTTTATCCTGACAGCCACTTTATGGATGACAATGCAACAGTGCATCGTGCTAGAATCCTGCAAGAATGGTTCGGAGAACATGACACGGATTGCTACCATCTTTCCTGGCCCCTGCCATCTTTCCTGGATTTCTACCATCTTTTCTGGCATTCGCTTGATCTCAATCCTATTGAGAACGTGTGGGATATGTTGGAGAGAGCTATTCGGCAGCGAGGTCCTCTTCGTGCCGCGCAGCACACTTTCTCTAATTCGAAAGAAAGGTGGCAGAGTCGATACTGAATAAAGGTTCATATTTTTTTGGCCAGTGTGCGTACCTATATATAAAAATTATAGACTGATCATCCTTCTTAATAGCTTGTCTAAAATATTCGATACTATTTTTCAGTCTAAAGTTTCTAAATTCATTAATTTCCTATTATCTCCTCAACTACATGGTGTTCACTCCGGTGGATCTGCATCAACCAACCTGGTTTTCCTGAGTCAGTTTATTGCCACTAAGACTGACAAGGGAAACTGTGTTGCTGTCGTCTTTGCAAATCTTTCCAGGGCTTTCGATTTCGTAAATCACCAACTGCTAGAAAAGAAATTATATTATTATAGATTTGAATCTAGTTATTAAATTGGTTAGATGATTGCGTAATTCATCGATCCTTCTCACAGCATCTATTTTCAATTTGGTGTTCTCAAAGTTCTTCTCTGGATCCACTATTATTCAACATTTATATTAATAATATTACGTACCTTCCCTCTCTTTTCGAAACAAATATATTACTTTATGCAGATGATATAAAATTAATTTCTTCTTAATAACAAATTGCATTGTATCCATCTTTAGAGCGTCTTTTTTATTTGCTCAATTTGAATTTTTTTTACTCATTCTGGATTTCGATGTCATCTGTGGACCTTGAATTCTGCTCCCCCTTATTAACAAAATCAGAAAAAAAAAAAAAAAAATTCAAATTCGAATAGTAAAATATTTTTCCCGATTTATGGAATATCTCACTATCATAGGCATTTTTACTACTTGTATTTAAATAAATACAGAAAAATTCCTTGAATACGTGAAGACAGAAACTGGGCATAAATTTATTTATGCCCAGTTTCTCAACAACCCAGAAAGCAGTCAACAACCATAGCTGAGTACTCAATCAACTGTTTTCATCGAATTACTATCAGAACTGTCGGATGCTCTGGCCTGTTTCATCTACAATACCGTACAAATTACTGTAAATGTTACCCAATATTGGACAAATAAAACCTGAATCCCTTTGGTATCCCTGGATTCCCCTTACTGATTTTAGCAAACAGCCTCACTCGAGAAATTTATTATGAGTGGACAATTAATTTTTAGGCGCTTTAGCATATATACCTAATGCGCCTATAGTCTTGGCCATGTCCGTCCGCATGTATAAACTCGATTCCCAGCAAACGGATTTCAGGAAATTGTATTTTGGTCTTCTAAAATAATTTGTGGGTCTATCCCAAATTTCATTAAAATCGGACAAATAGAAATCCGACAATTATATTGTTTCTTTGTCTGTCCGTCCGCATGTAACAACTCGAATCCCAGTCCAAGTATTTTTATGAAATTAAATATTATATTTCACTCAGTTAAAACAATCTGTCGAACGTTCCCAAATTTTATTAAAAATTGGACCAATAGAAATCCTGTAATTATTATCGTTATTATTATTATTTTTTTCATATATGTAGGGAATGAGCAGAAACAAATTTTCTCGATTCACACATAGAAGTCGTTGCTTATTATTATTTATTTATTATTATTTTTTGTTATAATTTATGGATTATTACTATTTGCTACGTACATTACGCTGCGTACATTAACTAATTTGTTTTTTCGATTGTCATATTTTTGATAGACATTTTTGTTTTCTTAACCAATCTTTGTAATGCGCCAAATTCAAATTAACAAAAAGGTAATTTCAGTATAACGTATTATTGATTTTTTTAAATGTCACAGGTAGAATTAAGGGAGCATAGAAAAATGCAAAACGAAAATAATTACTTTATGAGTATGTACAAGTTGAAGATCTTTTGCAATCCATGAAAAATCATTGGCTGTCCGAATGAGGACTATGGTCCTCCAATTAGTAACCTTTGCTCTTACATATATATGTGATGGCCCTCTTCAAAAATTCATTTGTAGATCGATGATCGAAACGGAATGAAACTATATGGTGAAAAAATTTCTTAATATGAAAACTCAGCCAAATCTCCCCAGATCAAAGGACAAGGATTGAATTGAGAGGGTTTCCAGTTGCCTGATGTCAATTTTTATAACGAAGGAAGTCGAGTAACTTCCTTCGTTATAAAATTTTTTTAAGTACTTCAAGTTCCCAACTGATGAGCAGAGCAATAAAAGATTCTAGCATATTTTATTAACGTTCTCCAAAAAAAAAAAAAAAAAAAAAGAAGAGATGTGTAATCGATCTGGCTACAAAGGAGAGAGTTCCTTGTGAAATAAGAAAGACATTTCTAACAATAGAAAGAATAAGAAAATAGGTTTGTTAGCTTTCTTAATTTCTACATATTGTTCAAATTTGAAGATTTTCTTATCTTTTCATGTACTATAACATTTGATGTAATAATAATTTTAGTATAATCGAAGTGATAAAAGCTATTAACATTATTAACCCTGTAGTGGTGGCGCCACACCGGAGAGGTACATTTCGAAAATGAATTGTCAGTCGACGATAAAAAAAAAAAAAAAAAATCTTTGATTTTCTGTAACTTTCTATATATAAACAAACTTTTAGTAGTTATGACTTTTTATCTTTTCTCCTTTATGATTATTATTATTTATATACAGACTTGAAAAAATATATGTATTACTTTTTAATGATCACTCAGTCAGTGTATAAGTGCACTTAGAGCATTATAGCCTAAAAGGAATTTAGTAATTCAAGTAATAATTATAAATTAGATATAGACTTCTTTACAAAATAAAGCAGACTCCATGTAATTTATGATTGTTCTCCAGAAATTAATAAATAGAAAATGAACCTTTTAACCAGACCATTCTTTTGGAAGTAGTTCAATACCAGCGCAACTCGTTGTGCAGACAAAGTTGTCCTGTTATGTGCATAAAGAATAGTACAATAAACTATCTATGGTGACCTGTCCCAGGTATTCCATAGACGTCAATAGTTTTATAAGAGTTAATTTTTGAAAGATTAGTTTATTTATTTTTTATTTATTAGTTTTCAATAATCATGACGAAAACAGAAGGCTAAAAACACAATTTGAATCTTGTTAACTACTCTGGATAGTAGTTAACAAGATTCAAATTTTGCACGATTTACAGTGTGCTCAATTTGAAATTGGTTTTCAAAATGGAAGTAAATAATACTTTCTAAAATGTTATATAGCATTTGAATATTTTTAAAACTACATTTTAATTTTTTAAAAAAATCCATGCACATGTGAACTTAAAATTTTAAGTTTTAACTCGGTTTTAAAAACTAGATAAATGGAAGAAACTAATAGTTTGATCTTTATATTTTACGTCTATAATGTTTTTTCTTTAATTTTCCGCAGAATTAATTGAAAATAAGTTTAAAATTCATTCTAAAATTCCTTTCCCCCCCGGCGAAAAAAAAAAGCAAATTTTATTTTAACATTATAATATTCATAAATATACAGAGTTGTTTGTAACATATACATTGTAAATATTAAATAATAATAAAATATATACATGTACCCCCCCCTCAAGTTTACTTCCCCTGCCCCACAGTGTAAATTCTCTGGATTCAAATACTTCTCCCAGTGGTGTAGTTATTTACAACTGTACAATTGTTTGCTCCAACTTTTTTAAAGTGACTTAAGAAATCATTTTTCTTTTTTAGATATTGGTGTTGAACGGATAGCAGATTCACAGTCCTTGTTACAAATCATTGATTGGGGAAAGTTTTTTTTCTGAAATCCAATAAGAAAAAAAAAAAGAAAGAAAAAAACTTCAAGTTTTCGGTTATCTTCCAATATAATCGATCGGATTCTCTGTTCCTCCCTTTTTAGTCCCTTGCGTGCAATCATCTAAAGTCATCAAACTTGTATTCAATCATCCATACTGAAAGGAGAGCTGAGAATGATTATTTAAGCTATAACGTGGTGTATACACTAACTGGCTCGCTTCGATTCACAAACCTTGTCGGTGTGCAACTCTACTGAACAAAATAAGAAAGAATTTCGAAAACTCTCTCCAAAATACCTTGTATTACTTCCATTTTATAATTTCCCTCTTCCTAATATTATAAAAACACTCCAATTCGAATCAAATTTTAGTTAAGTTCTCCCTTCCTTACGTTAATTTGTGAACGACTCCCCAGCCAAACTGCATAACTTGCCTACTATTGTCTTATTTGCGTAATACAGGTTTTATGCGATAAATAACAATTTTTTTAAATAAAAAAATATAAATGGATATATAAAGAAGTAAGCCTTTTCCAGTATTTATATATGGTAATGCATTTGTATAGTATTATTTGTCTAAACAGACAACTTTAGATTTTGGTTAGGCCTGAATATTTTCGCTTGAATATTTTCATTTAATTTTGCTGTTTCCTTCTTTTAGTAAGACATATTTTAATTCGAAACTGCTATAAGACCTAGATTTATATTGCTGTGATACAAATAATATTTCGTGTGTTCAAATTTAATTAATTAAATGTTCTTGTCTATATTTACATTCAGACTATATTTAGTACTTCTTTATGCAAAACTTAAACCTCGAGTTGGCAAAATGCCAGTCGTGTGAAGTACTGCTACTCTGTCCATTGAATTTTAATTTCTTCAGATTAAGGTAGAGAAGAACAAATTTGAAATACATGTTTATGATTCAGCTGAAAATACTTGTACGATATATATAATTAAACAATAGACCTTAATTACGGATGCACTCGTATAAACTTGAGATGTTTTATATTCATCCCATGTAGTTAAATACGTTGATCGGAAATTAATTTACCATTGGCTATTTTCTGGTAAATAATCTTCATAATAATGGTCATATTAGGCATAGATGAAAAAAAGTATTTGACAGTTACTTATGTGGTAATTATTGTCGACCTTGGGGAAACGGGAATGCGGTGGGAAACAGAGGTGGGGAGTGTGATGAATGATGGAGTAGAGTTTCTCCGTTATCATCTCCCTTTTTACTAATGATGATTCGAAATGTCAAAGTATTTTAAATCGTCTACATACGTTCAGAATATTTATATAGGAGTAGATATTTAATAATAATAACTAGTGGACTTCGCTCGCCAACCCCCTCTCACTCTTTTCTACGTAAAATGTAGAGGTATGACGGAGTAAGCCAAATCTTTTCTACTAAAATGTAGAGGTATGACGGAGTAAGCCAAATCTTTTCTACTAAAATGTAGAGGTATGACGGAGTAAGCCAAATCTTTTCTACGTATGACACACTTGTCGAAACGCACTGATCGATATCTAATCAAGAAATTATTTACCTGTGCATTTGTAGTGAGGTAAATTTCCCCGCCCACTTGCACCACGTGACCCGTATCTCTAATTGGTCGAATAAATATCACCAGGAGAAAAACTTTAAGGTATAGAGCAGCGGTTCCCAACCTTTTTTGACTCGCGAACCCCTTTCAACATAATATTTTTATCGCGAATCCCTAAGCCTATATTCTCTGAAATCGTATAAAAGTACTGAATTTTCATTATAAAATATTTCCAGCATTACATTTTTATAAACGACATTGCGTAATAAAAATTAAGTATTGCCGAGCATTCTGGTCTTTCCAAAGCAAGACCACACAAAACAGGAGTAAGTTCACGGGCACAGGTTTTGAGAACAAGTGGAGAAATAGCCAGAATATCACTAGTGGAACGACACTGATTAAATCCATGCTAGCAATCATTGACCAGATGAAAGATTTCCAGATAGTTTAAGAGTTGGCAGTTAATTTATTTCTCCATTACGCTGGAAAGAGTAGAAGTAATCGCAATGAGACGATAATTGGATGGAAGGGATTTGTCACCCTTTTTAGGAACTGGTTTGATATGAGCAAATTTCCAAGCAGAAGCAAAAACACCTTTGAAATAAGAAAGTGAAGCAAGACGACACAAAACAGGAGTAAGCTCACGGGCACAAGATTTGAGAACAAGTGGAGAAATACCATCAGGGCCTGGAGCTTTCGTAGCATCAGATTCATCAATACAGAGCTATTGGCCGCAAATTTTACCCATCTCTGTTCCCGCCTCTTTCAAAACTAGATGGCTCTATTGCCACATCAGCCAAAGATAAAGTTGACCTGCAAACAACCTATTTTTCTTCCAATTCATGTATTGATGATCTTGGTAAATCAACTCAAACCGTTCCCAGTACACTCCATTCAACGAATCCTGTAGTTTACCGTCAGAAGGATTTTGATGAATCCTTCTGAAATACCATCCAGGTCCTGATGGTATTTCTCCACTTGTTCTCAAAACTTGTACTCGTGAGCTTACTCCTGTTTTGTGTCGTCTTGCTTCACTTTTTTATTTAAAAGATGTTTTTGCTTCTGCTTGACAATTTGCTCATATCAAACCAGTTCCTAAAAAGGGTGACAAATCCCTCCCATCCAATTATCGTCTCATTGCGATTATTTCTACTCTTTCCAACGTAATGGAGAAATAAATTAACTGCCAACTCTTAAACTATCTGGAAATCTTTCACTGGTCAACGATCGCCAGCATGGATTCCATCAGTGTCGTTCCACTGGTGATATTCTGGCTTATGTACATCTATGCAAGAACTTCAAGAGACAGAAAACGGAATGAAGACATAAGAGAGAAAATGGAATGAAGACATAAGAGAGAAAATGGAATGAAGACCTAAGAGAGAAAATGGAAGTGAAAAAGAATATTGACACTATTAAAGAAAAGCGTTGCACATGGTAGGGACATGTAAAACAGATGCAAGAAGTCAGATATCTAAAGGATATCCTATAATGGATACCTCCTAGAAGAAGGAGAAGAGGAAGACCTAGTAGGACATGAATGGATGGAGAACGGGAGTGCATGACAGCAAGAGGTTTAACTGACCAAGACACCTTGAACCGCACTTTATGGCGGGAAAACATTCCTACCAAAAAATAACTGTAGGCTAAGGAAACCCATTGTAAATGGAAACACTCCTCTTGAAGAAGGAGATGTACATCTATGGACAAATTCAATGGAAAAGTTTTTGGTGAAACTCAAGCCATTGCTATTGACATTTCAAATGCTTTTGATCGTGTTTGGCATAAAGGTGTTCTAAATAAGCTTCCAACCTATGGTTTGTGAGCTTTATAATTGGGTATCCAGTTTTCTCTCTGACTGCTCACTTTGGGTGAGGGTAGACGACTTTCTGTGTTCTTACTTCTGCAATAATGCTGGTGTCCCCCAAGGTTCAGTTCTTTCTCCCACTCTTTTCCTCTTGTACGTTAATGGCCTTCTTCCATTGACCGGAAATCTTATCCATAGTTTTGCTGGTGATAGCACATTACTTTCCACCTTCCAGTTTCAGAAACCATGTCCTTCTGAAACAGCTTCAACTTCTCGAGTATCCACTGCCAAATTCTTAAATGCTGATCTCCAGGAACTGTCCAATGGAGCAAAGACAACTTAGTTGATTTCAATCCTTCTAAAACTCAGTCCTGTCTTATATCTCGCAAAACGGATTCTTCTGCTCCTGTGTTTATTTTCGATGACACTTCGATTTCTAGGCAAAATGATATATCTCTTTTGGGGATCACCCTGACTTCTAATCTCTCTTGGCACAAGCACATTACAAATATTGCTTCCTCTCCATCTAAAAAACTTGGTTTTCCCTTTCGCTCTCGGCGAAGAGAGAAAATCAAGCTGTTTTCTTCCAAACAGCTGTTCACTCTGTACAAATCGCAAATCCGATGTACCATGGAATATTATTCCCACATCTGGGTCGGTGCCCCCAAATGCTCTGAGGCTTCTAGATTCCATTCTGAAGAGGGCAGTTAGGTTTATTAATGACTCATCTCTAACAGTCTCTCCACTCTGTCTTTTAGACGTTCTGTTTCTGCCGCATGTCTTTTCTATCGATGGATACTTCCATGGGAACTTCCAATTCTTCTAAATTGGTTTCTATAATTCCCACTCTCTCTTTTAAAGCACCCCGAACACGTGATGCAACCAGTGAACATCCTTTTACTGTCTAACTTCAAACTCACAAAACCAACTTTTCTTCTTCCTCATTTATTCATTCAACTGCAGTTTTCTGGAACAAACTTCCTTCATACGTATTTCCTGAAAATTACAAATAGTATCGAAAACATATTTATTTAAAAAAGGTTGTTTCGGCATGGGTAATGCCCTTCCATCATTTCTACTACCAAATTAGTAGATGTATCGTGTGAATGAACCTTCATAACGAGTAGGCGAGGTATTGCACTGCTTTGAATAAGTAACTTCACCAGACTAATTGTTACTTATTCTCGGCGGATACCACCACCCAAATGGCACCGTTTCGAAGCTTGTTGGCTTACTCATCGGTGGGTGGGCAGGTACCGTATTGTTGCGATAGCAACAACTGGTTATGAAGTACAACTCCGCAATATGAGAGATACTTGATGGTGTGCATGGTTTAATCTTAAACTATTTCTTGACTAGATGTCCAAAGTTGTTTATGCATGGGTAATGCACTTCCATCATTTCTACTACACAGGTGGCATGCATCCATCTGATTATATCTCGCATTACCCATGCATAAACAACTTTTTCATACTCTTGGACGTTTAGTCAAGAAATTATTTTAGATATTTATTTAACATGATATACTGTAAGATAGTAAAATAATAAGGAATGGAATTGTGGGAGATTTTTGGCAATTCTTTCTTTTTATTTAATTTTAGTCTACTTTATTGTTTATTATTACTTATATTTTGTAATTTACAATAATATACCTAACTATGTAAATCTAAGCAGACGCCATTATAGAATTTTTAGTGCGAACCACCGGTTTGGAACCGCTGGTATAGAGAGATAATCACACATCCGAAGGCTAAGGACCCAATACAAGAAAACCTACGAAATACAGGCCGATCATCTGTCTTCCCACGATGTACAAGGTCCGTGATAACCTGCTGCATAACCAAGAAGATATTAAACCACTTGGAGAGCCAAAACATCATGGGTGAACAGCAGAAGGGACGCAACCGGATGAACAAAGGATGCAAGGAGCAATTAACCATAGATGCCGCAGTTATAGAGCAAGCATACAAGAAACGCCGCAACCTGTACACGGCCTACATCGTTTACCACAAGGCCTTCGATTCTGCGCCTCATAGTTACCTAATAGAAATTCTGAAAATCTACAAAGTCAACCGACTGTGACAAACTTCCTAGAAGCAACCATGGCGAAATGAAATACCACAACGTTGAGAACATCACAACCAGACCGAACCGCATCATGAAAAGAATCTTTCCGGGAGATGTCTTGAGACTACTGTGGTTCTGGCTAGCACTCAACCCGCTATTCACCATGCTCAACAACAGCAAAGTATGCATATAACCTCAGGGAAGGAAGGAAAAAGTTGTGTACACCATCTCCCACCTGATACTCCGGATCAGAAGAATTCAGCAATGATATCAGGTTGAAATTTGGTCTAGACAAATGCAAGGCCCATGGACTGCATCAGGGGGAAATTAGTAGGCTGAAACTACCAGTTACAGAGACTGGTGAGGAGATCGAAGCCATGACATGGGGGGAGAGACCTACAAATACCTGGAGATGATGCAGGCTCGGCAGTTAGAGCACAAGAAGATCAAGGCCTGCCTGCCTGACCATTGAGAAGCCTGTTCAAAGCACAACTGAACGGAGGGAACTCAATTAGAGCCGTACATACCTACATTCCCAGCGCTAACATACCCCTTCGGGATTACAGATTGGACTAACACCGAGCTGGAGGATATCATGAGAAAGACAAGGACAACGATGACCAAGAGTCACCAACACCACTGGAAGTCAGCTGTGGAGAGACTGACAATAGCTGAGAAAGAAGGAGGAAGGGGGCTGATAGACCTCACCGAGCAACATAAGACAGCGATAGCTAACCTGAAAGATTACTTCCAGAAAAACACAGCCGCACTCTACCAGGCCATAAAGAAGACAGATAAGAGGCATATACCACTCAACCTAAGCAAAGAGTCCCTTCCATCCAGATGGCACAAACGAAGCTAGAAAGATAGGCAAAGAAGACACTCCATAGTGGACACAACAATCACCTCCATCAAGACCACATAGATAAAATGACTTTCAACGCATGGCTTACGAGCGGGACGCTCTTCCCCCAGACGAAGACTAAGCAATCAACTCCAGGAACTATAGAAAATACACCGCAAAGGGACCTGCAGTGTCAGATGACACATGTCGACAATGCCACTTGGCTTCAGAAACGATTGAACACATCACGGCAGGATGCAAGGTGATCAGTCAGATAGAGTACAATCGTAGACACGACCAGGTAGCCAGGATAATTCATTATAAGCTACGAGGAAATATCATTTCATCGTAGAAAGTATACCGTATTACAAGTACGAACCCTTGGCCGTATTAGAGACCCCAATCCACAAACTGTACTAGGACAGCGCCATAATAACGGACAAGAAGATCCCCCACAACAGACTGGACGTAACCCTTGATGACAAGGAGGAAATGGCTACCTATCTGATTGGCATAGCGGGCCCATCCAGAAAACATCCAGAAAACCCACGAAGTAAAGGTCAGGAAGTACACGGACCTAAGACAAGCGATCAAAGAGATATGGCATATGCAACAAGTAACGACCATCCCGATCATCGTGTCAACCACAGGTATGGTGCCAAAGACCCTACATAACAGTCTAGCTGTAATAGGTCTCCCAGAGAACACCTACAAGGAACTCCAGAAAGTCGCAATCCTAAAACAACTGTAGGATAGTCAGAGAGTTCCTAGACCAACAGTAACACCAGACAAAACAACCCTGTGCACCTGGTGCCAGTACCCTTAACGGGATGGAACCACCCATCACAGCGAAATAATAATAATAATAATGATAAGCCTACATCGATTACCGCAAGGCCTTCGACTCCATGCCTCATAGCTGGCTATTAGAAGCACTGAACGTCTACAAAGTCAATCCGATAGTGACAAACTTCCTAGGAGAAACGATGGCGAAATGGAGTACCACCATTAAGGTCGAAAACATCACAACCAGGCCAATCCCCATCAGGAGAGGAATCTTTCAGGGAGATGCTCTGAGCCCATTGTGGTTCTGTCTAGCACTTAACCCGCTATCCACCATGCTCTACAGTATCAAGTACGGATATAACCTCAAAGAAGGAAGGAAGAACCTATACACCTCACCCACCTGATGTATATGGATGACATCAAGCTCTATGCGGGAACCGAGGAGCACCTCCAGCAACTACTCCAGATCACCGAAGAATTCAGCAATGATATTAGGATGGAGTTTGGTCTAGACAAATGCAAGACGCACGCATTGCACCAGGGAAAATTAGTCAACCGAAACTACCAGCTGCAGAGTGGTAAAGAAATCGAAGCCATCGCAGAGGGAGAGGCCTACAACTACGTGGGGATGATGCAGGCGCAGCAGTTACAGCTCAAGGAAATTAAGGCCTGCCTGACAGAAAAATACCATCAGAGACTCAGAAACCTGCTGAAAGCAAAGCTGAACGGAGGGAACACAATTAAAGCTATAAACACCTATGCAGTCCCAGTGCTAACATACTGCTTCCGGCTCATAGATTGCACTAACACTGAGCTGGAGAATATCATGAGAAAGACAAGGACAATTATGACTAAGAGCCGCCAAAACCACCCGAAATCTGCCGTGGAGAGACTGACAATTGCCTGGGAAGAAGGAGGAAGGGGCCTTATAGACATTATTGAGCAACAGAAGACAGCGATCGTTAACCTGAAGGATTACTTCCAGAAACACACAGCAGCACTCCACCAGGCTATAAGGAAGATAGACAAGCGGTATACCCCACTCAACCTAAGCGAGAAGTCTCTCCCCCCCAACCAGGAAGTACAAACGAAGCTAGAAAGATGGGCAGAGAAGACACTCCACGGCAGACACTACAATGATCTCCATCAGGATCACATTGATAAAATTGCTTCGAATGCATGGCTCACGAGCGGGACGCTCTTCCCCGAGATTGAAGGATTCATGCTCGCCATCCAAGACCAGGTATTCAACACCAGGAACTATAGAAAATACATCGCCAAGGAGCCTGGAGTGTTAGATGACACATGTCGACGATGCCACCTTGCCTCAGAAACGATCCAATACATCACCACGGATTGCAAGGTGATGTGTTGGATCGTTTCACCCAGACGGAGTACACTCATAAACACGGCCAGGTAACCAGGATACATCAGATACATCAGAAGCTAGCAAGGAAATACCAGTTGATCGAAGAAAGTGTATCGTACTACAAGTACGAACCCCAGGCAGTACTAGAGACCCCAACCCACAAGCTGTACTGGGACCGGGCCATAATAACGGATAAGACAATACTGCACAGACTGGACATAACCTTTGTGGACAAGAAGGAAAAGGGTACCTATCTGATTGACATAGCGGTACCCAACACTGGCAATCTGCAGAAAACCCATGGGGAAAAAAATCAGGAAGTACGCGAACCTAAGACAGGAGATCAAAGAGATGTGGCATATGCAACAAATAACGACCATCCTGATCATCGTGTCAACCACAGGTATGGTGCCAAAGACCCTACATAGCAGCCTAGCAGCAATAGGTCTCCCAGTGAACACATACAAGGAACTCCAGAAAGTCGCATTCCTGAACGCCTGTAGGATAGTCAGAGAGTTCCTCTACCAACAGTAACACCAGACATAACAACAACCACCCTGTGTACTTGGTAGCAATACCCGTCACAAGGTGGAAGCCCCAATCAAGGAGAAATAATAATAATAATTAGAGTAAACTCTTTAAAATGCGGCACCCTTAGAGATTGAGAGGTACCAGATTTTAAAATTTTCCAAATTTTAATTGGTTTGGAGGAGCACATTTCATTGAATTTTGAGCACAAACAAGCGAACTTATTTACATCTGTAGACGATATATATAATTAAACAAGTAATTAAATTAAATAATTTAAATCTTGTTCTGTGAACAAGATTTAAACTGCACTGCTAATGCGATGATCTTATTAATTTTCACAGTAGAACCTGCCTTTGTAAAGAGTTTCTCTGGTATTGCACTACTTTCAGCAGATAGCTTTAACGACATTAGAACTCTGAAAAACTGATTTCGTATACCTCATGGCAGCTCACATCGACCAATATTTTATAACTATTTTGTCTGCGTGTTGACCCTAGGAGACAGCCTGTTGTCTGATGAGATAACTGTTAGATCTGAATCAGGCTATCATAGCAGCAGCCTCATCTTTTAAACAAATGGCCAGATAACCAATCGTCGAAGCATCTCTTTAAAATTAGTGCAATGCATGGTAACCTCGTTGCAAAGATAAGTTTGCTCTGCTGTGAGAATTAAGACAATCGCATTATCTGCACAATTTAAATCGAGTTGACTACAAAAACAGATGTTATCTATAAAAACAAGACCTGAGCTCGTCCAAACTGAAGAGATCGTTCCTGTGTCCCAACATAATCATGATTCAGCCTTTTCATCAACACCGTTCATGTCCCTGTACTGTATATGTTTCTGTGCCATCTTAGAGGGGATCTTTCCCGCCCTGTAATTGGGAAAAATCAAAGGAGGAAGTATATTAGATTCATGTAAATTATCTGTATATTCGAGAGAGGTGTTGTCAAACTTTGGCAGGAGCCACCTAATACATTTAATAATAATAATAAAAAAAAGTATCTGCAGTTGTGTTCATTCTTCGATCTTACCAAATCTTTTTCACACGATGTGGGCGGACTAAGATCTAGCCACAGTGCTTTCCGTGAGGATATTACTTTATAGCACCCTCAAAGTAATACTCTTTCATAAGAGAAGCATCCTTTTATCTTTTCTCATTTTACTTTGCCATTTTATTATTTATAATTTTACCTTTTTTTCAGTCTGTAAAATTCATAACATAGAAGTCTAAGAATATTTTGCCTTCATATAAGATTTTATAGTTTAACATCACGCCTCATGACCTTAGTCACCGAAACGACTTAAGTTGTGAGGCGTCACGTAAAAACAAGAGCATCATGTTTCTGTCATTCGGTATTAGAAAAACTAACGAAAGAAATCGTATCCCAGAATGAAGATTAGTAACTTATCTTAGTAAATTCTAATGGTAACATCGCTATAGCTTTTTTTTCCTCTTTCTTTCTATCCCTCTATGTTCAATATGCGATTGAACATAGAGGCTTGCTGATCGAAGATAAATTTCTCCAAGTTCATTCGGTAATTGTCACTTCTCTAATACTTGATTCGAGAGTGAGTGACCTTTGTATCATTCCAATAAAAGCCTTCTCAGTGGTGTAACTCTGGAAAATTGATTTTTTTTAATTCTAGTGAACATCTTACTTTTATATTCCTTCTTATTTCGATGCATAAGTTGTTTTCAAACACAGTTCTCCATTGCTTACCCAAATAACAACACCTGTTTTAAGCGCAGCGTTAGATTTATTATTATTATTAGTAGTAGTATAATGTCATCTAGCGTGACCTGTTCTCCAGTTTATCTAATGATTTGATCACACGAACAGGCAGTAAAAGAGTACGAATAGGTAGGTGTAGCTTAATGCGTGTGCAAGACTTTGTAGTATCCTTGAAACACCCACCCCCAAAATGTTGCATAACATCTGCTTTCTCAATAATCCTATATTGCGTTACAGTAATGCACTGGAAAATCTATCCACGAGTATAAAAAAAGTAGATGAATATTTTTAATCCACACATCATCCATAAGAATAAGAAATGCTTATAGTAGATGAGTTTTTTAAATCGAAATGCTTGTAGAAGGACAAATATTTTCTTCGATAGAGGAAGAAATAATTCTTAATTCTTTATTTACAATGAATTGGTACTAAATATATAAGCATATAGTATTTTAAGCCCCAATAGCATCTAGAAAAAGGAATAAAAACACATGCAACATTTTTGAAATAATCACTTGAGATTCAGTGACGATTCTAAGTTTAATTTGGATTTTAATAAACAAAGAAGCATGTGCTGCTTATATATAGTACTTTATAA
The DNA here is from genome assembly GCF_048544385.1 of Mastigoproctus giganteus. Lineage (NCBI taxonomy): Eukaryota > Metazoa > Arthropoda > Arachnida > Uropygi > Thelyphonidae > Mastigoproctus > Mastigoproctus giganteus. The sequence goes on from NC_143586.1 coordinate 61,929,442, forward strand.
AAACCGGAAGCGGAAATCACAGCCATTTTTAGCAGATGCAGTACTTTTATCTCATCCCATTAAGTGACCCAGATTTTCTGTAGTTTACCAGATTTTAAAAGCGAAAAAAAAAAACAATCGATAGGCCTGTAAAAAAACGTGGTGTATAAAAACGAAACCTTGTAACTTTGTTTATTGTTATCAAAAATTACATCTTTATAAAAATAAACTAACTTATTTTGACTTCATTTTATTTTTTAAAATAAAAGTGAACACTCTCTATAAAGTCAATGCTGAATTTATTTCTTCTTTCTAGAAACCATGAATGATGATAACATACTATAAATTTTTATAGGATATAGCCAACTGATTGATGTCTACTGAGCATGAGCAAAGGACTGAGAATATCTAAGAAAATTTTCATCACTTAGCCTTTTCTTCTATATAAATTATTCATCAAACCAAATTTTATTGTTAAGGTTTATAAATCTAAACATACGTCACAAAAGTATAAATACATCTGAAGAATTTATTTATCAGACGTATTTTTGCATAGCTACATGGCAAAACTGGTAAAAATGTAGTTTTTAATTAGCCTTTCAAGACAAGGCTACATGTGGTTGGAGGCGTAGCAATAGTCAAAAAACAACATTTCCACCTTCTTTAAATCAAAACTAAAAGAATTTTAGATCTTTAAAATTATAAAATTGCGTACGCTATTTGTTCCTAATTGAAATTATAAGAAGAGCTGAAGTTCCAAACATCCTAAGTGCCAAATTTTTCTAAAATCAGTTTTTGCCTTAGAATAGTTCTATGTGCCAACATCCTCTAATACGTTCTAAGTGCCTCCTGCAAATAATTAAGCCATTATTGTGATTAATTTAATCATTATTATTAGCTAATTATTATTAATTAGAGTTAAGCAGACTGTGCTGTTCCTTCTTAGGTTTTTAACGGTTCACAGGATATAAACCGCTTAGTTAATTCAAGGATCTTGCGCTCACAACGTTGCCTTCAAAACGAGTTGCCATGGTACTGCACTTTCGAGGCAACTTGTTGAGAAGGCAACGTTGTTCCGCTGTGAGCATGAAGACTATTGAAAGTTATTTAAGTTATTTCTTTCTTAAATTTATTCAGAATACCCACTTTCACATCACCAGAGAGAAGTTTGTTCAAACAATCAATCACTCTCTGGTTGGCTGAAAGCAAATTTTTGACTTTTTTTTTTTTTTTTTACTGATTATTGCTGAGATTTAATCCTGCGTTTAATTCGTTAAATATTTTAAATGAGAATCAAATAGATCCATTTTGTAGTTACTCGAAGTGTAATAAGATCTTAAGTGAAGAGATAGACACAAACCAAATAAATAAATAAAACCTTTGGGACTATAGAACAAACCTAGTTCTCTCTTTCCACCTATATACATAAAAAATAAATAAAAAAACAGCTCTTAAGCGTAGAAAGAAGAGGAAATTATAATAACGTTGGCAGAAAAAAAAAACTATTATAATAAACAGAATGACAAATTTAAATCTATCAGGTTTAAGTTTGTCATTGTTATATTCACGCCCGAAATCTTACTGAATATAATTGGAATGACTTGCGGTAAAAATCAATAGAAGAAACCACTCAGGTGGCACACAAATTATCCTAAATTGCTCTGTAGGGCGCATCAAAGGAAATCAGGTTTTCGTATAGGTCGAATGCCTGGCTTAATCCTCGCTTAAAAATGAGTTTCTTTTAAGAAAAAAATATTTCCGAAAATGAAAATTAAAAAAAAAAAAACTGGCCTTCCAATAGGTCGCACACGAGAAGCAGAGACGTAATGGAGTTGTCCTATGAATTGTTTATCGCAGAGCTAATAAAGGAGAGCAGGTTTTTAATAACTGGGTTGCTGCCACATTCAGGATACTTCTTGTGCAATACCAACTTTATTGAAATGAAAATAGAAACAGGATCCTAGAATTGTTAGACGCCATTAAAAAGGAAAGTATACTCAGATGGTAACCAACCCCGAATCCACCTGCCAAGCAAAGCCTTTTTGGGCTGGAAAAATTTAGAGTTTTTATCATTAAAATGAATAGTCTTTTCGTAACGAAGGAGTTACTATATAGACACTCCCGCCCTAAACGTTTGGAACCGCGTTTCAGTTTTCTTAATTTTCAATGTTTTTATTAAAACAGGATCAACTTGTTTACTAGTTTTTATCAAAATACTTTTTATTATGTATAAAAATTTAAAAAAACTTAAATAATATTTAAGAAATTTGTAGAATGTTCGAAAATATTCCAGAAAGCTGTGGAACACTCCTGAATGTGGTAAAACATTGTAGAAGATTCCCGAATGTGGTAGAGCGGTGTAGATGATTCTAGAATATTAGCATCAGCATTAATAGAGGCATATGATGCAGAGAGCGCAAGCTTAAACAGCATCAGCCAAAAAAATATATTTCGCACATTCATTCCCCCTAAACATTTGTCCAGTTCCTCCTCGAATTTATTTAAGCTATCAACTTCCACAACGACAGATGGAAGTTTGTTCCAGCAATTAACCACCCGCTGGCTAAAGGCAAATTTCCGCATATCTATTCTATAAATGTCTTTCCTCAATTTGAATTTATTCCCCCTCAGGTTCGTAATCTGAGCAAGGGGAAGAATCTCATCAACATTGAGCTTGCTCAACCCATTCAAGGCCTTATACACCTCAATCAGTTCACCTCACAGGTGAACTAGTCTCCAGACGCTGCAATTTGCAGAACTTGAGCCTTTCTTGGTAAGACCACCTCTTCGTTCCCCTCACTAATCTTGTTGCTCTTCTCTGTACTCACTCAAGCAACTCTACATCCTTCCTAAAATGAGGCCTCCAGACCTGTACGCAGTACTCAAGCTGTGGCCTGACCATTGCCTTATAGAAAGGGATAATCACCTCCTTTTCCCTACTAACAAAATTCCTGTATATAATTGGCAATACCCCATGACCTGCTCTGGCAGCCTGTTTGCACTGCTAAGAAATCTGCATATCTAACTGCACAATTACTCCCAGGTCTTTTCCATTTTCTAGCACCCTAAGTTTAGTACCACTCAGTTGGTTCCTGGCGCATAATAGTCTTAGATGCTAATGCGCCAATAAAGTCATAATCTAATCTAATCTAATCTAAAATCTCGGTTGGTACGCTACTCTGGTGTTACTTCTATCCATGTGCAGTACTTTGCATTTGTTAAACTTCAGTTGGCACTTCTCAGCCCATCTGCCCAACTTTTTTAGATCCTGTTGCAGTAGCACACTGCCATTACTGTCATTAACAACCCTGCCAACCTTTGTATTATTTGCAAACTTCTACATTAAGTCTGATATACCTTCATCAATATCGTTGATAAATATACAAAATAAAGTTAGACAAACACCGAACCCTGGGGGACTCCACTAATAACATTATTCCACGAAGAGCAGCGTCTATTGATTGCCACCCTCTGTCTTCTCCCACTCAACCGCTGTTTTATCCATTGTAGCAACTTGCCCTTACTATCATACTGCTCCAATTTGTACAGCACTCTTCCATGTGCAACAGTCAGTATCAAAAGCTTTCCTGAAATCCAAGTATATGATCAAAATTATTTTTTGCATCCAGTTCCTTTGTAACCACATCATGGTATCCAATCAAACTTGTCAGTCAAGACTTTCCCTTAACAAACCCATGCTGTGTTTGAATTATTGCTGCAGTCTTGTCTAGATGATCCTGCAATGCATCTTTAACCAGTGACTCTATTATTTTACCCGGAACAGAAGTTAAACTAACTGGTCTGTAATTACTCGCGTCACCCTTAGATCACCCTTTATGAATTGCAGATACATTGCACATCTGCAGTCAGTGGCGACTTCCCCTGAGTCTAAGGATGCTCTCTTATATAAGGCTAAGGATTTTCTACATTTTTCGCCACCTTTAATATAACTAGATAGCTCCCATCCACCCTGTTTGCCTTTTTTTGTGTTTAACTTCATCAATTTCTCCTCTCAGTTATTATAAAATCATTATGCACCCTGTTACAGTTTGATAAACCTCTGGCATTCTCCTCCCTTAATAACTGATGTGTGAATGTAGGTGCGAAATACTCATTCAGTTTGTTTTCTGTCTGAGCAGGATCATCAACACTCGAACCGTCAATATCAAGTGGACCAATCTGGTTCATCCCCTTCCTTCTACAGTTTATATAACTAAAGAAATCCTTGCTGTTTTTCTTAGCATACTTTGCCAAAGATTTCTCGTAATCTGCCTTCGCTTGCCTAACCTCCTTTGTGACTTGATTACAGACCATCTTGTATCTGCCGTAAGCTTCTGTGTCGCCTGATAATTTGTATGCATCCCATGCACGTTTCACTGCCATGTCTCGTTAATTCATCTGGCATCCATTTTGGCCTAAACCTTGAACAATATTTCTTAATCGGTATGAAATGCCTAGTAGCTTCAAACATTACTTCCTTGAATGTTTCCCATTTAGAAGTTTCTGTTGGTAACATCATTATCATTTGGTCTCGCCACTGTACAGAATTTAAAAACTGTGCGAGACCACTGTAGTCACCTCGACGAAAGAAAAAACCCTTATCTTTACCCCTGATCGTAGTTACCTCTTTAAGTAAATCCCACATCCGTACACTGTGATCACTGCCACCTAGTGGTTCCTTTATCTGCAAATTCTTAATGCATGAATAATCACTGCTGATAACCAGATCAAGAGTTTTACTCTCTCTGGTTGCCTCTCTAACGTGTTGCTGTAGAAAGCATCCAGTAAATCTGCATGTCTTGTTGGTGTTCGAGTGACCAACCCACAAGTTCCAGTCGATATCTGGGAAGTTAAAATCCTGCATTATAATACAATCTGATTTACTGGTACATTCTATTTCTCTGCATAGTTATTCGTTGTACTCATTCGAGTCATTAGGCCTATAACACACTCCTACTCTCATTTTTGCTTTCCCAGTGCTTATGTCACACCAAACTGACTCAATATTACACTGACCATATATGTCTACTGGATGCATTTCCTTAGATTTTATGTGTTTAACTAATGGCATAGCTCATTCTCCCTTCCTATCCTGCCTGACCACATTTTACTCCCCAAATTCCAATTCTGTATTCCTTATATCTGTGTGACACCACGTCTGATGTCCCAACAATATCTGCCTTTGATGTCGTGACCAGCACTTCAAATTCATCAAGTTTATTTACCAAACTCCTAGCATTAGTGTACATGCAAGTATACATGCACCTATTCTTAATCTTAGTTACCCTAACACAGCCCATGTATTTATTTTTTCCGTGATGGACCCACCATTCCCTGAAAACCCCAGCACCCCGTCCTCCATTCTAATAGAAGCAGTGCAAGAATCACTTTCATCTCTGCCTGCGGCTACTGCTAATCTTTTAGTCTGTGAATCCCCAAACCTAGCGTTTTTGCGACCAACCTAACACTGCCTCGATAGCATCAGCAAATATTCTTGCACCCTTTCTATTTAAGTGTATCCCATACCTGTAGAAGCAGTTTTTCCTGTTAATAAGCACAGACCACGCTGAAAAAAAATTCTATCCTATGAGCCTTGAACAAATTCCCCAGGGCCGAATTAATTGACAAGGTTCTCATCATAATTCCCTCCCCCCCCTCGTGTCTGGTCAGAACTGCAGACATTTGACGAGTCAAGGAGACTGGCATTTTAATCGACAAACCACGATCAGGATGGCCGTGCGTAACAACAGAAGCACAAAGATAAGACCATAACACTCATTTCTAAACGCAATCGAAGACTTACTGCATCTGAAGAAGAACCCTTGTGTCTACATCCACTACATCAACTTCGTCTTAAACAGGCAGGACCTCATGGTCGTGTAGCGGTCCGAACAACCTTATTAAAACAGGAAAATCGAAAGAAACGGCTGGCTCGGCTAAGAGCCATCAACTTTGGACAGTTAAAGAGTGGAAAAATGTACTGTGGACGATGAATACAAATTTGAAATTTTTGGATCCAAACAGTTTATGTGAGACGATCAAATGAGAAAAAAAAAAGTCATTGTTTAGTGCCTACAGTCAAACACGGTGGTGGTTCCATCATGATTTGGGGTTGCTTTTGTTTTTATGGTGTGGTGACATCGTCAGAATTGAAGTAATCTTAAGAAAAGAAAGCTATAAAAACATTCTGGACATAATGTAATGTCTCTGGACTTCGACTTTGTGGATGAAATTTTATATTAGAAGAAGACAATGACCCGAAGCATAACTATAAGCTGTGCAGGAACTTTCTAGCAACTAAACAGGAGGAGGTATTGTTGATTATGGTATGGCACCTCAATCACCTGACTTAAACCCAACAGAGCTTTTATGGGATCGTCTTCTAGACCACGAGTAGCCAAACTTGCTTAACGTAAGAGCCACATACGATAAACTTCAGATGTTTAACAGCCGCAAGACATGAACAAATATTACTCACGCGTTTTTGTCATATGCACATTATATTACAAAACTTTTATATAAATATTAAGAAATATATGTACGTAATATTTATTCATGTATGTAGTTTTTAAACTGTTAATTTGTATTAGGTTCAATAATCACAAAGTACATATACCAAATGTTTTCAAAATCTTGATTGATTATTGTTTTAACTTGTTTGAATTGTTTTGATTACAGTAATAAACTACGGAAACATCTTAGAAAAATATGCAAATTTGTATTTCATTAGCATTAAATGAGATTGCGAAAATTAAAATAAAAGGGGTAAAAACAGATGTTTTTATTGATATTTATTTGTTTTAGTAAATATCAGATTAAAACAGAGAAAAATATGTAAACCAATAAAATTATCATAATATTCTTATGACGCAAACAGACATTGCTACAATTATCTGGCTATTTACTGCTAGTAGAAGTCTTGAGTCTCCATTTTGGCTGAGTCGCACACTGGTTTTCTTCAGTTCAGGATATTTTATTTCTGGAACTTGCTTCCAGAACTCAATTGTAGACTGGGATTTATGAATCACCTTTAGAGCCAGGTCCTCCTGTTAATTCCATTTCCACAGCAGATTATTCTGGAACCAGAGGTTCGAGAATTGGATAACCATCATTGATCACATCAACCATGAATGGATTTACAAGAAAGGCGAAGCAGGGCTTCAGCTTCTGAAAGTCCTTAAACCTGTCTAGGAAATTATCAAGCAGTCCTTGTAATTTATCTTTGAATTCCTCGACTTTGTGGTCTTTTATTTCAATATCAGGGAATATTTACTCTCCTTTTCAGATTGGGAAAGTAACTGAAGTTTCTTGACAATAACGTCTCTTTGAAAAACTCTTATTTTATTCTGAAAACTAAAAATTGTCTGAGTATGATCAGAAACAAACTTATCCTTCCCCTGGAGTGCCGGGTTGAGAGTTTATAGATGATTCATTATATCAGTAAGGAACATTAGACCTTTCATCCATTCATCATTTTCCAGTTGAGGACAGAATCTTTTCTTTTCTTCAATAAAAGTAATAATAGGCTCCAACAGATCCATGAACCTACTTAAGACATTGCTGGTTGACAAGCCACCTCACAATTCAGTAGAAAGAGACATCACTGGGTTTATCTACAAGCTCCAGTTATTCAATAAAATTTTTGAACTATCGGTGGGTCTTGCCATTTAAGCGTATGAAATTGGAAATTTCAAGAACATACAAATCTTCATACTTGAAGTATCTAGCTGCCAGGTGTTCACAATGAATAATCAATAAACAGGGAGGAACTCTGGAAAGCTGGGATCACTTTTCATAAGTGCAATTAATCCTGCATTTTTACCCACCATTGCAGGTGCTCCATCTGTTGCAACACTGACGAGTTTTTTCAGTGGAATATCAGCATTTGTTAAGGCTCTGTCAAGCACATTTAATGTCAGCATCACGAGTTGTTTCTATTAGTGCCACTAAGTCCAACAGCTCTTCTTTCACAGTTACATCAGAGGAAATATAACGAACAAATACCGCCAGTTATGGGTTGTCTAAGATTCACCAAGAACTAAGCTAAATGCAAAGGAATTCTTTAATTCATTTTGCCTGCAACATCAGCACTGATCTGGGAGATAAGGATAATCAGATGAAAAGTTTTTGTGATTTGTTTCATAGTGGCGTTTCAAGTTACTGATTTGTAATGGCTGAGTGACATATTGCAGATAAGGCACAAAGGTTTACCTCCTTTAACGGAGAGCCTCACATATGTCAAAGAGCCGCAGTTTGGCCACCCCTGTTCTAGACCATCAAGTCCATGAAGACTGCCCATCTTCACAAAATTTGTGGGGAAATCTTGCAGATCGTTTGGAATATTGTTAGTTAAGGTACTATTATAAAATTAATTGTCAGTATAAGGCAGTGATAAAATCTCGTGGAGGATATTTTGATTAAAATCTCTATATTTGTTAATATTAATCATAGAATTAATAAACAGATAGTAATAATAATAATAAATAAGAAAGGATTTTTAATAACTTTAAAAAGATGAATAATTATATTTATAATACATATTAAAAACACCATTTAATAATATATCAAATAAACATATATAGATAAATAGAAATTGTGTTTTAGGGGATAAATGACAACCAATGGGTTATGTTGGTTGTTAATCATGATTGTGTCGTTCAGATCCATTGGCGAATGACGTCTGCTATCTTTGATTTTTTTTTTTAAAGAAGTGAAACCTGTTTAGGCGCGCTGCAGGCAGTTTTCACCTTGGGAATAACTTACATTCTTGGATTGACAAAAAACGCAACGAAAATGCGACCATTGCCATAAGTAAACGCATTACAGGCACTCTGAACAGCCAACTATTGTACTAGGTTAATAAGGGCTATACTAGACGAGCTCTTGAAGCGCGAGCGTAAGCTGGCGTCGTGAACGTCTCCAAAACAGCAAACTACACGTAGCGCTCCTATCGTCAGATCGTTTCAAACTAAACGGGGCGCTTCTAACATTTTGGATATCACCAGCGACTCACTTTTTCTATTCCAGTTTCAAGATGGATGTTGTTCAAGCTGGGTGCATTGCGCATTTATGTATAGTGTGGATTGCGAGTAGAAAGAGAAAACGACGATGGTGGCGTGATTCAGAAAATTCAAACAGGTTAAAAACAGGACAGTTTTATATTATGTTTGAAACAGTCTCCCGAGAAGCTGTTTTTTTTTTTTTTTATTTTACAGAACGCCATTGGCCAACGGATATTAACAACCAATAACCAAGTGGTTGTTCTTCGCTCGTTTTAAGAAGGATGTAGAGCTGTTGGAACGAGTACAGAGAACGGTAACAAGATTCTTGAATGGAACGAAGGGTTGCACTTACGAAGAAAGGCTTTAAGTTTTGCAGATTAGTGTCTGGAGACTAGGCACCTGCGAGATGATCTGATTGAGATGAATAAAGCCTTGATGGTTGCAGCATGCTCAATGCTGATGGGATTCTTCCTCTTGCTCAGAATAATCGCCTGAGAGGGCATAAATTCAAATTGAGGAAAGACAGTTATAGGACAGATGTGCGGAAGTTTGCCTTTAGCCAGAGGGTAGTTGATTGGTGGAACAGACTTCATCCTTTGTTGTGGAAGTTGATAGCCTAAATAAATTTAAGGTTGAGCTGGACAGGTATTTGAAATGAACGGAGGGGTGAAATGGGAGCGGTTTTTTTTGGCTGATGCTGCATGAGCTTGCTTTCTTGCATCGTATGCATCTACTAATGCTTCCAATCAGTCCATGGTGGATCAAGAGTCTCATGTTGTTGACGCCAAATCCGTACACGACCATCCACGGTGTGGAGTAAATAACGTGATTAATCCGACCAGCACACCTTCTTCGTCTTCTAACGTCCAACTTGCATGCTCTTTGCACCAGGCGAGTCTTTTACGCCGATGAACCTTGGTTAGGAGAGGATGCCGTAGGGGTCGTCTGCTGGTATAGCCCATACGTGCGACGCATGGTCATGGCAGATATTGTTCCGGGTCGGCCAATGTTGTATTGGTAGTCAACTCTTGAACAGTGCTGCGCCTGTTCACCTGTACGAGTCGTCAGACCAGGCACTCACCTCTAACATTAACCTTTTGCTGACCTTTGCAGATTTGCCGTCGGGTCGTTGTTTGACCATTTTGACGCCAGTCCTGGTACACTAACTACGGCGGCTCTCGAACACCCCACCAGTTCAGCCATTTGGGAAATCGAGGCACCAGCTCGTCGAGCTCCCACAATCTGTCCTTTATCAAAGTCCGACAAATCCTTCCTTTTACCCATCACGGTCGGAATTTTACTACCTGCTGAACCACTGACACCTTATCCATGCTACCTAGGTCGACAACTCCGCACTCTCATACCTCACGTGGTCAACGGGTCGCATTCAGTTTTCATAGGGGTGGTCATGAATCAGTGATCATAGATGTAGCATAAAGAATTTTCTTTATGCTATCATAAAGATACCATTCTTTATGATCGCAGCATAAAGAATATTTGCCTGTGCAACGAGTTGCGCTGGTATTGCACTACGTTCAAAGGAATGTCCTCACTAAAAGGTTAAGAAAAATATTTGAGGTTTTCTAGGTTTTTAATATACACACAAAGCACGCCTGCGGCCGAGTGGTTAACTGAAGAGAATACAAATACAATGTTAGGTTCTTCCACAAAACCGTTTTAAAAGTGCATTGCGCATATATTTTGCGCATGTGCACTTTGGCTACATATTATGTCGATTAATTGTTTTAGAAACATTTAAAAAGTATACAACATTTTATAAACAATTATTTACATCCATTTTCCACTATTTGCTGTTGAACTTTTTAAATAATATAAAAATATTAACCGTACTTCGAAAATGAAGCAATGAAAAAGAAAAAAAAAAAAAGCTAAAATGAAAGGAGTTGCTGTCGCTGATGAACTACCAGTCATTAGACTGAGGCAACATAAGAAGAAGAATGTACACTGATTGGACAAAAACCATGGGATACCTGCCTAGTAACGGCAAGGCCCACCTTTCGCCCGGATAAGGGCAATCACACGGCGAGACATTGAACATTGAGTCCACTAGTTCGTAAAAGCATTCCACAGGTATTTCCATCCATGCTTACTGCACCGCTGTCCATAATTCATCGCATTCCTGGGTGGAAGATCCAAAGCTCGAATGGACTTTTCCACAGCATCCTAAAGATGCTCCACAGAGTTCATGTCCGATGAACGGGGGGAGAGTGAGACAATCCATGGTGGTAAAATTTGCGGAATGCTCTTCGAACCATGTTCTAGTCACCACGGCTCTGTGGGGAGGCGCATTGTCCTGCTGAAACAGTCCATTGCTCTGTGGGTGCACGATGATCATGAAGGTCTGCAAGGACAGACACGTAACCTGGACCGTTCAGAGATGCATCTAGATGTACCAGAGTACCCAGCGCGTGCCAAATGAACACGCCCCAGGCCATTGCCGACCGTCCATCTACATGAACAGTTCCTTGTTGGCATGACGGGTGCATAGCTTCGTGTGGTTTTTGCCAGATACGCACCCTCCTGTCCACTCGGAATAACTAGAAACGGGACTCATCGGACCAGGAGACCAGTCTCCAATCATCCAAGGTCCAGTGCCGATGTTCTTTCGCCCAGTTGAGACGTACAGTCTGTGTTGACTCATCGGACCAGGAGACCAGTCTCCAATCATCCAAGGTCCAGTGCCGATGTTCTTTCGCCCAGTTGAGACGTACAGTCTGTGTTGTCGTTTTAGCAATGGGACTCTGGTGGGTCGTCGGGCCTCATAACCTATTGCGGCTAATGATCGCTGATGGTCTTGGGGGAGACGTTTCTGGCACCTCCCTCGTTGAAGTTGGCGGTGATTTGTGCCTGTTGCTCTCCGGTTGGCTGAAACAATGCGAGACAGACGTCGACCGCCACGTTCATCCACCACCTTACTCCACCCACAGCGCTGTCCACGATGAAATGTTATTCCAGAAATGGCGTATTCCCGATACATTCTTGATACTGTCGAACAGGGAAAGTGCAATCGTCGGGCACCCACTATCAAAGTCGGGTAATTAAGGACATTTATCCATACTGACATCGAATTACCGCCTACGTGAATGCAGTGCACCTATATACCTGCCAAGCGGTGGGTTCGTCCACTAGCGAGAGTGGGACAGCGTTGCGTTGAGGGATACCAAACGTAACTTTAATGATAAAAGCTAATTTCTATTCTCTTGCCTTACCTGGGAGGGGGAAGAAGTTCCAAAGTCCTTAATCGATGTAATGTAATTAATATTTCAATGTATGCGTTCGTTAGCATATAAAAAGTGGTGTTAATAAGTCAGGCACGTGTGAATCGTGACCAAGGAGTGCTTGGTTATGGCTTCTTCGCTTTACAAACAGATACAGCTGGCCCGTTTCCTCTTGTCTTGTATCAGAGTGACATCGGAATAGATTAGTTTTTCCTGCTTATTAAAGCTAAAAATACCTTTATTTCATTTCTGTGTGTGTATTCCCGAATTAGAGCTTTTAAATCTTCATGATAATAAATATATTCGGAATCAACAAAACTGAATAGATTCATTGTTCTACTGTGTCTCACACATGCGCAGTGAAGTAAACTGCCATTTCAAAACTTACTAGAGAGATTATATTACTAGGGTCATTTTCGAAAGATTTCTCGTGGGGAAAAAGGTTAAAATTATCCGAATAATAATAACGATTCTTTCGATTGATACATCGTACAATTCTCTAGCATTCGTAGTTTTCTCCATTTTTTTTTTCGAGATAGAAATTACCTTACATTACGATATATATACGAGGGGTGGTAATAAAGGTCCCAGACTAGTGCAATAAAAAGAACACAAACCGAAGGAGCTCAAAAATAGCTTTATTTTTATTCAAAGTCGTTCTAAAATTTTCTGAAACGAGTCAGCGAAGGCGTCCAAAGCGATGTTCAGTTCGGGTTACGTTTTTCTTTATGTCCTCCATATTCTGAAATCCCTCTCCTTTGAGGGCAGTTTTCACCTTGGGGAAAGAGAAAGAACTCCACTGGTGCTAGATCAGGAGTGTATGGTGGATGGTTGATCTATACACTACTATGTTTCGTCCGAAATGTCATCACAACAAGTGCAGATAGGAGGGGGAATTGTGTGCAACAAGAACCAGCTGCCTGTCTCTGGACATTGCGTCCTCACCCGCGAAATGCACTTCAGTTGTCTGTTCCCCGTTTGTTTCTGTTTGTCAAAAACATCAGGACGATCAGCATCATCTTGAACCTCCTGGATTTCTGTAAATGATACCTTTTTGGCCTTTGTGATGATTTTTTTGAAGTCTACTGTATTCTATTCTCTAACTCTTCATCTCTGGGTCGTACTGAAACACCCAACACTCATTTCCAGTGACAATACAGTCGAGGAAATTAAGATTGGCTTGACAAGTCGGAATGACGTCTTCGCACGATGATACTCTTCGTGACTTCTGATCATCCTGCGCAGCACAAATTTTGCACAGACTTTCTGTTTCCTTAAATCCTCATACAGAATTTGACGAATCGTCTCCTTATTCATATCCAGCCATCATTTGAGGATTAAACAGCGATCTTTTGTTCCAGTTTCCCAAAATTTTTCAAGTCTGTCCTGATATCGCGAGGTTGAAGGACGTCCACTTCTTGGGTCATCGAAGTTCCTTACGTTCACCTCTTATACCATTCAAACACGCTGGTACAACTAAACGTTTCATTTCCATAAACAATTTTTAACATTTCATACGTTTCTGCTGAAGATTTTCCCAGTTTAAAGCAAAATTTGATATTCGTTCGTTGCTCCATTGCAAAATCGTGACACGAACATTAACACTACTAACGAAACTGGTTGTCACTCGCAGCCTTTCAGGCAACTGGATAATCTCTGTCCTACCATCTGTTGGACGACATTTGAACTACAATATACCAGTTTCGTTTATTTTCCAACTCATTGAACACGACAGCAAACAGCACCAGTCCGGGTCCTTTATTACCACACCTCGTTTATCTTTGCGGCCAGCAGGATTAAAACTCTAGAGATAATCCAATGGTTTTAATTCTCACAGCAGAACAAACTTGCCTTTGCAACGAGTTGCCTTGGTATTGAACTACTTTCACAGGCAAGATTGCTATGATAAAAAAAAAGATAAGACTGCTATGACAGTCAAGGCCAGCTATTAAATTGGATATAAAATATAGGATTGAAATGTATTTCATATAGTAGAGTCAGCATGGAATTTAAAATGATAGCGTAAATTTTTTTTGTAATTAATATTTATATCAGGTAGAACTAAACCGTTTGATTTCAAGTTTATAACTTTTTTTAAATAAATCATTTAGCTGAATCACTGCAAATAAACATGAACAGAAACCAGTTTAATTTCGGTCCAAAAGTGTGGCATAGATTAGTCATTCTTCGACCGTTAGGAGGCGCTCCAAATTGTCGCTATGCGCATGAGTAGGTTATTTTCTATATTTTGGTTTCATAATGGCAAGTCGCTTTCTTCTGTCGATTTAATCATTAATAACATTGGTTATAAAAATAAAATAAATACAAATCAGAAATAAACAAAATAAATACAAATCAGAAATAAATAATGAAATAAATGATTTTTTTTGTTTGTTTGGTGCTGACATCACTCAGTGGGAGTTTATGGCTAGATGCTACTATTTTATATAAGTTTATGAATATGAAATTTGTTTAAATAGACATTTTTTAATAACTCTATAAACCCCTTATCATATAACTATAGCTTAGCATATTAAACGTACAGAAAGGCATTACCAAAACCTGAAGTGAAAAAAAAAAAAAAGCTTATCTTTCTTCTGGATAGAAGCCATTAATATTTATCGACCCAAGCTGCAGGGTTGCTAGTTCCAAAATTAACTTCACTCTGTTTTAGAATTGATGTCGAGCCTATTTTGACTGAACATTACCAAAAATAATGATTCCATCAAAGACTAGACATCAAGATAATAGGCATTGAAGTCAGTAATGTGCTGTGTTTCCTTCTCTGTAATTGGTTGCAGCTAAAGTTTTAAATCAGAAATATAAAATGGCCGGCTGTGCTAATATTCATTTTCAGAATTCACTTACGAAAAGGGACTGTTATCACGATAATCAAATCTAGTCTATGAATTTAAATCTTTCCTCGAAGACTATGAAAATTTTAATTCTTATGACAGCCTGAAAATATTATTTTTCTTGATAAGTTTAAAGAGGTAGATATTATTCCCAATTAGTAGCTTTAAATATAACTTGATTTATCAACATATACTGGTTTCCCAAATTAAAGGAACATATTTTTTGATTATTAGTCTTCATTTAGTATAAACTTTTTTAAACGACAAATGTAACAGTACATAAAAATCAGGTGAATCTTACAGAATTTATTCTTCACTGGCAATCGATTTATAATCGATCGAGCTGATAAACAGGACAAGTGACTAGCTCAGAAATGTTGCTGGAGGACGTTTTCAGAATTCAAGGTATACGATGGGTTCAGAAATTTCTCTGTGTAGTGTTTTCCGTGTTTTTAAAAAAGAAATGCTTTTTGTTGTCTATACAGAAAATATAAGAAATTTTATTTGTCTCTACAGTCAGATCTGAAATAGAATTCTCTTCATATCTAACTGTAGTATTGGATACAGTTTTGTTTTCTTTGCTCGGAGCGTTTTTTTTCTTCTTTTTTTGTTGTTGGGAATGGCCCTGGCTGGTCCTAACGTTCAGGAGGGGAAACTAGGATGCATGAATTAATGTCGGGCTACTGAATCCTTATCTGGGACTAAGGAGTCCACTTTCTTTTCTTTCGGGAACAGGTGAGTCGCATTTGTGCATCCTCCGAATGGCCGGCCCTGTACGTTCTCGTTAATGAGGCGCTTTATTTAGGTTATGCTTAAAATAATCCAGTTAGAATAGAATTGTTGCTTTTGAAATAATTGTAAACCTTTCTGTAGATCAATACTGTCTTTGTAAGTACTCTTTTTGTACCCTTCTAGCTTGCATGCTGTTCAAGAGATGATTGTAAAAAAGCAATAAACTGAATAAATAATAATAATAATAATAATAATAATAATAATAAAATGTATTTGAAGCCCTTTCGTAATTAAGTAAACTTTGATCCAAAGTTCTAAGCATAAATATGTCACAAGCCCAACGTTAGACACGCAATTACACATAACTGACATCGACTTTAATTATTCCTCGGTCTTCATTTTGCAGTACAAGAATAGACATTGCATGCAAGAGCTGCAGAAATCGATGAAAGCATGCAACAAGGTAATCCATTGGCTATTCATTTATGCCTTCTGAGCACCAGTTAATCATTCTAATGTATCCTAATATTAAAAACCTGTCCGTGAATCCGGGGCGTTTTCTTGATTAATTGTAATCTTAAGAACATTATTAATAGAAATTAACGCTTGCGGAGTGTTAATTAAAGCAACGAGATGTGTTTCGGTAGCATAAACAGTATTCCTTCCTCTCCCCCCACTACAGATCCACTTCCGGTATTACTTGCTATGGCTTCTGTTGAATACAATTAGAGGTTTGTGAATCATAAACCAAAAATGACGGTTTCTTATGATTTTCATTTTACTTTACAAGTACTTAGATTTTGGTCTATTTGTTCTTATTATTTGGATTGCTAATTGAGAAATTCTGGAGTCAGTTTTCTAGACTGACTGCAGAAATGCTATGGAATCAGAATTGGGCCTAAAACCTTTAGCGGGGCAAATGAAATATAAAAAAATTAAATTACGCTGATTGGTATTGGTGCGATGTCCTTGGAGCGGCCTTTGGAAATCTAAGGATTTCCAAAGATTTGCTGTGTTAGGGCGTCAAACGCCCCGACTGAGCCATCTCAGTGGACTTTGCCGGGACGTTTGACGCAGTCTGGTGGCCAAGCGTCTTCGGCAGACTCCGTACAGCAAATCTCCCTAGCAACCTACCAATGCATAAAAAAATATCTATCACAGCGGAGCATAACCGTAAGCCACCGTATAGCAAATCTACAGAGGATGTCCCAGGGCTCTGTCCTGGGCCTCCTACTATGGAACGTCGTACTTGATGAATTCCTGAACACAGACCTGCAGAATGTCCAGTTTCAAGCATATGCAGACGACTTAGTCCATACCCTCCGCAGATACTAGATCCCAACTGGAAGCCGCAGCAAATAGAGCACTCGCCACTTTATAGGACTGGGCCTGGCAGAACCACCTGGAAATCTCACCAGCAAAGACAAATTCCATCCTACTTAAAAGGCTCTCTGAACGTAGAGAGGCCACCACAAATCAAAATCCAAGGGAGAACGATCCGGTTAACAACCGAGATGAGATATCTTGGATAAGAACTTATCTTTTACACACACCTGAAATATCTACATACCAAGATTCGAAAATATACTGCACTGGCAAGAATCGCACGTCGGGACTGGGGATTGAAGCGACGCGCGCTGTTCACCCCCATAATCACGTATGCATCCGGTATCTAGTTCTCAAAGGCCACCATAGCAGTTAACAAGAGGAAGCTTGACTGGATTCAGCGCGTCATCCTGCTCACCATCACTCGGGCCTGCTGCACGGTCAGCACACATGCCTTGCAAGTGCTGGCGGGCGTGCTACCTCTAGATCTAGAAAGTCAAATGTGGTTTTATTTATATGCTTTCCAAAGGTAAAGCCATCTCCTATCTGGATTTTACCACCGACCCCTCAAATAACGTCAAGGCCGAGAAGAAGAGTCTCACTGCATACTTGCAGCAGGTCTGGCAGTCTAGGTGGACACAGTCTACAAAAGGAGAAGTTACCAGAAAATTCATTCCTACAATAGCAACGGTATACCTGAAATCTCTCACATAGTTCTCCCCTGGCCTATACGTCATATTTTTGTTAATTGGCCATGATCTATCAGAGGAAAGCTCATTGCACTTGGGATCACCAAAAACCCACAATGCCTCTGTGGTTCTCTCGAAACTTGGGACCAACACCCCCCTGACTAGGATACACTATCTTCCTAAAAACCAAGAACAGCACATCCTCGAAAGAGAAGACTATGCCGCCTTTACGCGCTATGCACAGGATTTATTCGCACGACGGAAGACCCTACCATGGATATAGTCACTATCTGGATCATCATCTAAACCAAGAGAAGACAACCACCTATATTTTGGGAATCAATGCAGAGGCCTACCAGCAAATGAGACTACACCACCACCAAATCTGAGAAGATACATTATAGGACAGCCACAGCTGCATTCCTATTTATATTCCTACTGACTTAGACCCAGATCACTGGATGACATCACCACTGAAATTGACATCACGACCGGACCTGAATGAGAAGAGTAAGAAGATTGTGCCAAATGGCGATCACGCTTGTGCTCCCTTGCACGGCAAATTTTCTCCCATTCCCATCCCCTATTTTCGCCTGATGGATGTCTTCCATTGCACCTGGGGGATGCCTTCTTCATCCTCCATACTTCTACCTGTTCCCTCCTTTCTTGACTCTAAAGCCCATGCACTCAACTTTTTTTTTTTTTACATTGATCTCTGTCAGGAAGCTTGGCGACCCTAGCAGAGACTACCCAGAGAATAATGGGCAGCCTGCTACCTACTAGCGGTATGTGCGGGTAACGTGGGCTTTGCGGCCAAATGAGGGAAACCACAGGCGACGCCTGATCCTAATACTATGCACACTATGCTCATGGAATAGCGGAAAGAGGATCTATGGAGAGACAAGTTACATTATGCAATCTACAGATTAGATGGTCAAGTGTGGCTGTGGAGAATGCCTGGGAATGTCATCTACCACAGTGCATTGTGCCCACAATGAAATTGGAGGAAGTGGGTCATGGTGTGGGGTTTCTTCTCGTAGGTCGGACACGGACCGTTGGTTTTAGTGCCAAAAACCATTAATGCTGAGTTTTACGTTGACCACTTCGTTCGTGACGTCCGAAGTCTAGCAGTTCAATGAAAATGAGCCTTCATCTTCCAGCACAATGTTCCGTCCCATACAGATGGTCTGATGAAAATGAAGTCCAACAATTCTCTATGATCACCCGCAACCCAAATTTGCATCTGCTAGAAGACTTTGGTATTAACTAGAACGCCGAATGAGGGGACAGTTAATTCTTCACTCTTTTATAGCTGAATTTGGTGAAACTTGGTGGGTGTCCCACAACAGATCGATGTAGTCATTTGAACTAAAGGTGGAGCTACATTTTAAGTTATTCGTCAAAATCCATATTTTTCAAATGTGATGGTGTCTGAATATTTGTTGAGGGTAGTGTATACAAGTAACATGAGATGTATTTGGGTCAAAAAATGAGGGATTTCTGTCAGTCCAATTTAATGCTTCGGAAAATATTTTTGTGTATGCACATTAGTTTCTGATAACATCGGCAAGCAGGTGTCTGTCGACAACGTGGTCTGATGACGGGTATCGCTAAGATGACTGAAACATCACCTTAAGTATATAGTGGTTTGGGCTATATGCTTAATAAACTATATTATTAATTTCACATGGGTATAAGAGTGATTATTAAATATAGTATTAATCTTTATGCATGTTAATATCCTTATGATTTGAAGCTTCCTGAATGTGAACGGAATTTGAATGTGAACGGAACATTTTTTGGTAGATAGGGTGGACGCAGGGTGAGTGGCACCGTTCTGATTATAGGTGGGAGTATACCCTGTGAACAATATTTTGTGTTTGTGGAAGGCACCACCAGTGGTTTCCCACATCTGCGCCATAGTACTTTGTGAAAAAGTACAGAATCTCTGTAAAAGCCAGAAAAGTGTAATGTCTGATTTGTGTCAGAGTAGTATTATGTTCTGTTATCGTGTCTCTGGCTGCTTGACCGCAGGGCCCCTATTGGGACCCCGCGTTGCCCGCCATCACCAGTGGGAGGTGAGCCAGGCTGCCCATCGTACTCTTGCTGGTATACCCTGTAAACACTACGGCTTCTAAAGAAGCTCACGGTACATCCATCCTTCAGATGCCTTCTCCACTAACGTGAGTCAGAGCAGTTGTTGAGAAGACCGCTGACACTTTTTGGGCAGGCTTGTATCGGACAAATTGGAGCTCCAGTGGAGGGTTAGACCATCACGATGAGCCTGTTGGATTGAATTGTGCTTACTTTCTCGATGGATGACCTGTAATGTTGCGATGTTTTGTGGTTCCAGGAACTGTACATGGAGACTGATTGATCCCTTTGCTGTTAACTGCAGTACTTTTGGGACTGTTCAGGTTTGAGGAAAAGTTGACTTCTTCCGTGTGCCCACAACTCTTGTTTTAGATATCGACTTCCTGTATTGGTCTTCTACTCATTTTTATCTTCATGGTGAATCTAGACGTGTCAATTGAAAGTTTGGAAATTATCACAACCTTATGTTGGGATTTTATTGTCAGATTATACAGTGGCGGACAAAAAAATTGCATCACTTGTGAATTTTGCAAATAATGTGTTTTGCTCTGCATTATGGGTTGCGGAAATGTTCGAAATGCATTCGTTAGATAGGATATATATCTATGTGAATGAAATCCAAAAAAAGACCACCTGACATACTTAATTGCCATAAATATCTTCCCAAAGGGTAAAATGCGTAATTAATGGAAATGTGAGTAATGGAAATATGAGAAATCATGCAAATGGCAATCATGACAGCCAAACATACATTTTATTGCATTTACGTGTACAAATTGAAATGACAAGTTAGCAAAATATTATTATGTACTGTAAATCAGCAAAATAAGTCCCCAATATTTTGTTGTTCCTCCTCGAGCTGCAATTACAGCCTTGCAACGATTTGGCATACAGTTAATCAACTTCTGGATATCCGGTTGCCAAATTTCGTGGTACCACTCCCTTACAATGCTCTCCTGCAGCTGAATCTTACTTGTTGGCTTCTTATGAGCAATTTTAGACGACATTATGTACCTGCAAATTTCAATAGGGTTCAATGTGACTGTTGTCGGGCCAGTCCAACACTAATGCCAGGATTTCAGAGGTATGACCGCACCTTAAGAGAGAAAAATATTGGTGTAAGTATGTTTTAAACCTTGTGAGACAAGAAGACAAACTCATCATTAAATCTAAATAGCATAAAATTTACCAATTTTGCTGTGTGGCAACGTGCTGAGTTCTGTTGAAAAATGCAGTTTTGAACGTCTGTGTGGTGATCACGAATAACGGGTTTCAAGCACTTCAAGATAGCAGTGTAGGTTTCTGCATTCACCTTTCCGTTAATAAACTAAATTCGCCCCACCCCTTAGCTTGTTATGCATCCCCAGGCCATCTGACTGGTGGGGAACTTTACAATGCAGTCAGGATGGTATGCCCCGATTTTCGTCTTCTGACATATCGCTTCCCGTCCGAGCCCTGCAGGTTGAATTTTGATTCGTCAGAAAAGATGACGGTGTTCCATTGCTCTTTTGTCCATCAAACATGCGTTTTAGCCGAAGCAAGTCGCTTCTTCCTCATTTGTTGGGTCAACAGAGGCTTCTTCTTGGGCCGATAGGCATGTAGCCAGCCCACATTCCGAAAGCAGTATTTGGATAGTTCGTGCACTTGTTTCAATATTCCTCAAAGTCCAATTTTAGATCAGGAGCACTAGCATGGCGATTACGAAGGCATAGCCGTTTCAAAATCGATCTTGGGAAGGCGTAGTCACTATTTTACGGCTTAATCCAGGTCTTCTCTTCACATTACCGGTTTCACGCTTTAATTTCAGCACCCGGGATACTGTTCACCGGTGGTAGCCTATTTTATCAGCGATAGCACGCGTAGAAAAACCTTTACAAACTGAAGAATACTGATTCTGCCGATAGGAAAAAAGGAACCGGACGCAAACCAGTCTACGCCAAAGGAGCCAAAACAGGACCGCATTTTGAAGCGCTTATGCCTTAAAAACCATAAAGCTTCTTCGTCTGAGCTGAAAATAGAATGGCAAGAACATACAGGAGTGGTAGCAAGTGCAGTAACAGTCAGAAGACGCCTCTTCAAAAATAGACTTGTAGCCCGTCGTCCTAAGAAGCCCCTACTCACACAAAAAATGAAAAAGGCCCGATTAATTTGGTGTAAGGGGCATGTCAAATGGACCCCCGAGCAGTGGAAGTCAGTTATTTTCTCGGATGAGAAGAAATTCAACCTGAATGGCTCTGATGGGAGACAAACGATTCGCCGTACACATGGTGAAGAATACCCTCCAGACTGTATGGTGCCTACAGTGAAATTCTCTACCAGCCAAATGATATGGGGGTGCATTTCGTATCACCTGCAGTTTATAAAAGGTTCCGTAAATGCCAATGGATACCTGGCTGTATTGGAAGGCAAATTGCTGCCAACCATTAGAGAACATTTCAACCTGCCAAGTAATTGGCATCTTTCAGGATGACTCTGTTCCTTGTCATTGGGCGAAAAGTGTAAGTAGGCACTTCTGCAGTTACTTTAGCTTCATTTCTGTATTAGAAGTTCGACCGTAATGTGTTTACATTTGTTACAGGAGAAAAAATGGTTGGAAGAACGGTCCATTACAACTCTTAGCTGGCCAGGAAACAGCCCGGACCTGAATCCTATAGAGAACTGTTGGCATCGTGTGGAATCTGCAATTGCCAGAAAGAAACCAAAGACCCTTCGTGAACTTCATAATTCGTGTTTGGAACCACGAACTATCAGTTGATTATCATCAGAAATTGATCTGTCAACGCCTCGACGGTGTGCTGCTGTCATCAGGGCCTGAAGCGGTTCAACTAAATATTAGTTTGCACCTGGTGAACTTTTCATTTTATTTTCCATTTAAAAGGATAAATTGAGGGCTTCTGATAACATTTCAGCCATAATTGTGGTGTTTACCAAAACTGTTGTAAAGGTTGCAAATGTTCATTTTGGAATATTTTGAGAGCACTTGTCAAATATTACTTAGCTTTGCCTTAACTATTAATAAATATCTTTTGTTTATATATTTCTATTTGTGATGTTAATCATTAATGTAACAAACCATCGCGAAAAAGGGTTAGAAATGTGAATTCCTAGGTGATGCACTTTCTTTGAACACCAGTGTACACTTTTTTTTTTCTTGGTGTCAACTGAAAATGTGGAGCCATGCTTACACCTCCGCAAAACAGGATAGTAATGAGCGTGTATACCCATCCAACGCCGTATATATAGAAACGGCTGATGCAATACCATGCAATTACTGTCTGAGGCAATATAAGCGTTATCTGACGCAATAACTTTGCTTTGCGACAAACAAAATCTTATACGTCTCACTACAAATGTTACTTTTTTAAGGTGATGCAGTTTTTTTGTCCACCACTGTAGTGTGAGAACGAAATGACTCTTCGAGGGAATCTGAGATAATTGTATATCAGCATTGTTCAGTGGTACAGCATTATAAATAGGTTGCAGGGTTGCCGAGAAAGCTGGCTGTGACCTCATAATACAATAAATAAAAAAAATGCCATAAGACAAACGAGGTGGATTTGAGCAAACGTTCCAAGCGCTGTCCTTACACATGGCCACCTTTTCTTCGTTTGTCCTTTAAAAGATATCAAAACAAATGGCTCACGCTAATGACGTTAAAAAATTAAATAAATAGACTTTTTGCGTGGTACGTGGCGAGAAAACGTGAGTTAAGTTAGCAATTAAGCTTGCAGCTTTATGACTTAAACTTGGTGATACGTTGTTACGACTCTGTTAACCCTCGCGTCAAGTGATTGATGTACAAAGAAAATATTTGACTGCAAAAATAGCGCTCTGAGATTGTGCCGAGACATGTGTCGCCACTACAGATATATTATCGCGACTTGTAGCTGTTCCTAGCACCTTCTGTCACTCTAGCTGTATGGATGCCTATTCACTTCTCCTCGAGGTAGAACCGGTCGATGAAAACGCTATTCCATAAATTTATCCTCCTTTGTAGTGGTTTCTGTAGCAACATCAGCGGCCTTAACTCCAGATGGCCTGCATGTATAAGAGGGAGCGAGAGAGAGAGAGAGAGAGAGAGAGAGATCAGTACCTCAGTTGTTAGCCGTTTGATCACGTACGTGGGCTTGTTATGATTAAGGAGAAATATTGCATTTTTTCCCCTTACTATTGTAAATATAAGCAGGGACTGCCTGTTCTAGTCATCAGGAATAAATTAGCCAACATTGCTATCAATAATCTCACGCAGCTATTCAAAATATGCAAAGGGAATTCAAACTCAAATCTTTTCCACCCTGTGCTGGATGGACAGCGATTCTGCCAACTGTGCTACCGCGAGAGCCATGTGTCCGTCAACACTGACGAGGATTAATTATAAATTGATGGATTTATTAATACGCCATATTGATCTTTCTTACAGAAAGATTTTTATCCATCAAAGGATCGCGCAACTGTTGCACCTGAATCATGTCAGCTTAACTCTACTCACTACAAGATTCAACAGCTCCTGATACAGAAAAAGATTAAAAATACTCAGCGTGACTGTGGATTCCAGCTATCACAGTATACGCCCTAGTCATCGGATTTGGCTCCATCGGACTGTTTTCTATTTCAAAATCTCAAAAAGGACTTTAAAGTACAGGAATTCGACAATGGATGGTTTTAGTAAAAATCGTGCCAGAAAGTGTGTGGATGCCAATAATGAGTTTATGGGACTTAAAGGGATATTATGCTGAATGGGCTTTGAATACTTCTCTACAACGCTGTTCCCAAAAGCTTTGATACGATAACATTCAAGAATTTCATTGTCTTCATTCTTTTAAACAATGCAGTCCACGCTCAAGATTGAGTTAGTCGGTCTCTAGCAAAGTTTTCATGATTTTTCGTCCAGCAAAAAGCCAAACCTAAGAAGAACTTTTATTCCAAACACAGCATACTGATAATTCACAGCCTTTAGTTCCCTTGGATAATAACACATACCACTACCATAGACCAAAAATGTTGAAATTATTTTGTTAAAGATACTTTCCTTCTCGTATTTTCCAGTGATGTCACCCCTTTTTGCCTGGCACCCGGGCGGACCCGGCCCCCTTGCTATGCTAATGGTCCGTAATCAATCATCGAAGTATGTGGAATGGCATCGTATTTGTTATATTTCATATTGTGAATGCCTTCACGAGTTGACCTGATATCGAACTAAAAAACGTATTAAGTGGGAAAACGTCATCATAATAATAATATACTGTGTGTTCTTTTTGCTGATGTTTCTAACAGCAAATTCTAAATGGGAAGCATTTAAAGAAGTAATCGTGGAAGCTCCTAGGCTTTTCATACCAAGTACGAAATACTGTTCTAGGTTTAGGTCCAAATGGATGTCAGATGAACTAATGAGACTCGTGACAGAGAAGAAAAATGCGTGGGACGCATATAAATTATCAGGCGACGCAGAATCCTATGGTAGACACAAGCTACTCTGTAATCAAGTCACAAAGGAGATTAGGCAAGCGAAGGCAGAATATGAGAAATCTTTGGCAAAAGAGAAACATCAAGAACTTCTTTAGTTATATAAACTCTAGAAGGAAAGGAATGAATTTGATATCGATGGTTCGACTGTTGATGATCCTACTGAGATAGCTGATAAACTGAATGAGTATTTTGCATCTACATTCACACATGAGGAGTTATTAAGGTTTGAAAATGCCAGAAATTTATCAAACTGAAACAGAGCGCTTAATGATTTTGTAATAACTGAGAGCAAAGTGGAAGAGAAATTGTTGAAGTTAAACATGAGAAAGGCATCTAGGGTGGATGAGGTCTATCCAGTTTTATTAAATGAGGCGGCAAAGGAAGTAAGAAAACCCTTAGCCATAATTTTGAAAGCATCCTTTCAAAATTGACTCAGGGGAGATCCCCTCGGACTGGGATGAGCAAATGTATCCCAATTCACAAAGGGGAACAAAGGGTGACACGAGTAATTACAGACCTGTTAGTTTGACTTCTGTTCGGGGGAAAATAATGGAGTCACTGGTTAAAGATGCATTCCAGGATCATCTAGACAAGACTGCAGCAATAATTCAGACACAGCATGGGTTTGTTAAGGGAAAGTCTTGTCTGACAAATTTGATAGGATATTATGATGTGGTTACAAAGGAACTGGATGCAAAAAATAATTTTGATATCATATATTTGGATTTCAGGAAAGCTTTTGACACTGTTGCGCATGGAAGACTATTGTACAAATTGGAGCAGAATGGTATTAAGGGTAAGTTGCTACAATGGATAAAAGGGTGGTTGAGTGGGAGAAGACGGAGAGTGGTAATCAATGGACGCTGATCTACGTGGATTAATTTTATTAGTGGAATCCCCAAGGTTCGGTGTTGGTCCCACTGTTTTGTGGGTTTGTCGGTGATGTTGATGAGGGTATATCAGCCTTGGTGTCTGAGTTTGCGGTTGATCCAGGGGTTGGCAGGGTTGTTAGCGACAGTAATGGCAATGTGCTACTGCAACAGGATGGATCTAGAAAATTTGGGTGGATGGGCTGAGAAGCGGCAACTGAAGTTTAACATTGACAAATGCAAAGTACTGCCTATGGGTAGAAGTAACCCCAGAGAAGCATACCAACTGTGTGGTACTACACTTAGGCTGGTAGAAAACGAAAAAGACCTGGGAGTAATTGTGTAGTCAGATATGAAATTTTCAGAGAAGTGCAGATAGGCTGCCAGAGAAGCTCACCGGATATTGTCACTGATATACAGGGATTTTGTTAGTAGAGAAAGGAGGTGATTATCCCCTTGTTTAAAGCAATGATCAGGCCACGCCTTGAGTACTGCGTACAGGTCTGGAGGCCTCATTTTAGGAAGGATGTAGATTTGCTTGAGTGAGTACAGAGAAGGGCAACAAGATTGGCGAGAGGAACGAAGGGGTCCTTCGTTCGTTACCAAGAAATGCTTAAGTTCTGCAAATTGCAACGCCTGGAGACTAGGCACCTGCAAGGTGATCTGATGGTGGTGTATAAGGCCTTGAGTGGATTGAGCAGGCTCAATTGTGGTTGGATTCTTTCTCTTGCTGAGACTACGAACCTGAGGGGGCATACATCCAAACTTACGAAAGAGAGTTATAAATTAGATGTGCGGAAATTTTCCTTTAGCCGGTGGGTAGATTATTGCTGGAATAACCTTCCATCTGTTGTTGTGGAAGTTGATAGCTTAAATAAATTCAAGGAGGAACTGGATACACTTTTAGAGGGAATAGATGTGTGATTTTTTATTACTTTCATCAGATTCTCCTTCGTGATGTTAAGTGTAGACAGGGGAGTAAAATCACGTAATGGGATGGAGATGGAAGGATTACATTCTTTCTATGCAGTCCTTTGGTCTGCTCGACAGGAACTGGTTGGTTACGGCAATAAGAAACTAATATCTAGATTTGTCCAAACTTGTGTTGTACCCGTGGCTCTTGACACGTCGAAAATCTGGTCCTCCTCCTCCTCCTTCAACCTACCTGCAGCAGTTTTTGGGGCTTGAATATTGGCTGCTGCGATCCCGCAATAGGTCTTCAGGACATTCCTTACTACATCTAGGGTTATACTGTATTCGCTGCATGGAATGACCCCTTGGAAACAAATAATCACTACTCTCTCTATATAATTACCCTCTCCAAGCTTATTTCTGGTAGAGTAGATGTTCCCATCATGGACAGGCTCATCATTCTACCCAAAGGTAGCAGAAGAACAAATAATCACCAAACGTCCAAGATCCGACCAGCCCTCAACCAAATCAGCTCGCTCAGTCATGTTTCCAACAAACACGATTGGTCTACTGAACGACCTAAATATTAACCCCGAGGCGATTTGCGTGGAAAAGATCTAACGATCTTGTCCACAATCCAAAGTCCTTGTGAACACCTACTGAATGTTGGAATTTTAGATGTTGCAGGTCTCCTTCGCTCTCTGTAGGCTTCTGCGAGGAGAAACTGCGCCCCCCCCTCCAGTTCCGGACAGCTTTCTACAACTTTCCGATTCTCCCACAGAGTGCTTCGAGGGATGCGGAATTTATTTAGAACATTTATCTCGAATATTGTCTTAGCTGCTGTAATTTATTTGATCTGTATCCGTTATATATATATATCAGTAAAGGAGTGATTAGAGAAGAAACTTAAAAAAGAAATTGGAATTTTTTTTAAATCTTGAAGAGCGATATTCATACCACGATTAAGAATTTTTTCCACATTCCAGTATACCAGTTTTATATGAACCATATCCTAATTTGTTTTCAAGAATATAACTTATTAAAGTTGCATATTTGGATAGAATCACATCTCAAATACTTAAGGAAGCTTTTAAAATCTTTAAACTATTAAGAAATTTCAATTAACCTAAGATACTATTTATAATCCTACACAAGATGATTTATTAATATGTAGTAATTTTAATAACTAAAGTTATACAAATGATAGAACCATTTAGTAAAAATTATATGAAAGTTCGAGTCTTAAAGTTTTTTATATAATAATTTCATCGATGTAAATCAGATTTTTCTTTTGTTGTATTTAATAAAAATTTAAATTGTTCGGTTATAAATTTTTGGTTATTTGTAGGTTGAATAATCCAAGTTCACGGGAGAAAAAAATCAGGCAACCTGAGACCAGCTAATTCAGCCTTGCTGTGACATTTTCAGTGACATTGATAGGAATAGTAGTGCCAGTGGCAAAATTATCCCCCACTCCTGTCTCCTGACAAATATAAAGGCAGACATGAAGTTCCAGACCTTTTTTGACCCTTCCATTTTTCAGCTATAGTCAGGCAAAATATTTGTTTATCCCTTGCTAAATAAATTCCTTTTGGAGTGCTAATAATTAATGGATTTCTGAAAATACAATAGACAACGTTCACAAATTAACTATCGCTGCTTGGCTAACTATAAAACTTTTGCAATCAGTGTCGCGTGGAAAAATTAGCGTAAAGTTTAGAGATCACAAACCTGACAATGACTCTGACTATCGCACGTAATTAATAGTGGCTGTTTCTGTCACAATTAATCAAATATTAGCTTTGACTACACAATTGTGACACCAGAACAATCAGCTTTGCTTTCTTAATTAAGATATTCCTGTTCTAAATTCATAACGATGCCAAATTTGACAGTTAGATTGTAGTCTTCCGCATTCCAATATGAAAACTTAAATCTCTGTAGAGAGCACCCCCTTTCAAAATTGTTTCCTCCAGAGATATGAAATTTATAAATGCAACCGAGGGGAAGAAGCTTAAAAACACGAAGTAGAAGACCTTCTATACTCTGATGTTTTGTTATCCCTTCGCAGATTTTCCAACCTCCTGGAGTCTTGGCATTTATTCATATACGTTCCAAGCAACATAGTAAATTGACAAATAACTGACGTTATAACCGACTAAAGGACTTCGGTGATTCTACCTCTCTGTTCCTGAAACCCTTAACCTACTCTTAGCTCACTCTCTTCAAAGGCATTTCTATCACCCCTCCATCCATCTAGACTGGCGTATCACAGAGACTGTCCACTCCTTTTCCGACCTGCTGGATATGAAGATGACATCCGAAAAGGAACAAAAATAGCCACATCTCCGCTCTCTTGACACAAGGCATGCTACGGAGAAATCGAACGCGGTGCCTTGCGTGATTGTTGAGTTGTTCTCGTATTCTCACAAGCTACACAAAGACGGTTGAATCAGAATTTTTCCAGTTGCAAATATCTGTGATTTTAAGGTGGTGGTTTATTGAACTTTTGACAGAAGAGAAAGGGTCCTAATCATTTTGAATTTATCCCTGAAAATTGCAGATTTAAAAATCGAGCTTCGTGTAAGCTTTAAGTAGGGTTCTATGTACTCTTGTAGCAAAGACCATAACATTTGCGACAGTTAATAATCAAAATTCACTTGAAGATTAGGAAGAAACCGTGGATGGTCATATGCTCGAAATTGGAAGTGAATTGTTGGAGAGATGACTATCGACTGCTGAAATTGCATTGTTTTTCTCTTTATTTTTCGTAAACATTTCAGAAAAATAAGAGAAAAAGGCGAATTTCGTAAGTTTTAGAAAATTTACAATTTGATAATTTTTATTGTTATTTACTGTTGGTCGAGGAATTCTGATTGTCCCACAGCTGTTTAGGATCGCGGCTTTCTGGAGTTCAATGTAAGTGTTCTCTGCGAAGCCTATGGCTGATTGATTCTTATGGAGGCTCTTTGGCACGGTGATCGAGGTAGTTCATTACTTCTTCCTTCCTATACTATGGGTAACATAGTTGAAAGAATCGCCGTCCTTCCCACACCGAGTGTAAAATACTAAGTTCGAATCCCGTCGATGACGGGAGGAATTTTTATGAGTCTTTTTCACAACGTGGCAGAGTTTGTCGGTCTCGGGCGAGGTTAGCATAGTTTTTCCTCCCGGAAACTAGGGTTTTTCGACCAGAAAAACAATCTCAGAACACACGCAATTTATGGACAATATACACGGAGCAACAAGACCTTAGTCGTGATGCACCTAAAACCCAACAACGACCAACTTCTTCCATATGCCACATTTGACTTTCTGTCTTAGGTCTGTTTACTTCCTGTTTTTTTTTTTTTCCGCCATCAGTTTTCTGGAGGTTGCTGATGTTGGGCACCATTATGTCAATCAGGTAGGTAGCAGCTTCATTCTTGTTGATAATGGTTATTTCTGGTCTGTTGTGCGGGATCGTTTTGTCCATTATTATGCCGCGGTCTCAGTATAGTTCGTGAGTAGGGGTAAGGTCTGGGATTCGTTCTTGTAATACGTACACTTTCTTTGATTAACTGGTATTTTTGCGTTAGCATATGGATATATCCTGGCGACCTTGTCTTGTCTATGGGTGTACTCCATCTCTGTGATTATCCTGTATTCTGCAGTGATGTGCTGGATTGTTTCTGGAGAATAATGGCATCGTCGACATGTGCCATCTCTTACTCCGTCGTCCTTAGCTATGTATTTCCTCTAGTTCCTGATGTTGATTACCTGACCTTGGATGGTGAGTATGGATTCTTCGGTCTCGGGGAAGAGTTCCCCGCTCAAGAGTCATGCGTTGAAACCCATTTTGTCTATGTGGTCTTGATGGAGGTCACTGTAGTGTGTGCCATGGAGTGCCATCTTCGCCCATCTTTCTGTCTTTGTTTCTTCTATTTTTATGGTGAATGGAATTTCGTTGTTGAAGTTGCGAGGTGTGTGTTGTTTGTGTTCCTCATGGCTTGGTAGATTGGCGCTGTGTTTCCTGAAAGTAATCTCTCAGGTACTTAATCGTCCTCTGTTGTTCAATGAGATTTGTCAAATTCTCCGTCCAGGATATAATGGTCAGTCTCTCGATGGCCAACTTCGAATGGTGTGAGCAGCTCTTAGTAATCATTATTTTTGTCGATCTCATAATCTCCTCCAGCTCGGTGTTTCTATGATCACGAAGGAGTATGTTAGTACTGGGACTGCGTAGGGGTTAATGGCTCTAACAGTATTCGAACCATTCAGATTTGATTTTAGCAGGCTCTTCAGTCTCTGATGGTATTTCTCAGTCAGGCGGGCCTTGACCTCTTTGTATTCTAACTATTGAGACAGCCTGCATCATCCCCAGATCTCTCCTTCTGTCATAGCGTCAATCTCTTCTCCGGTTTTCAGCTGGTAGTTTTGGCCGACTGGTTTTGCCTGATGCAATCCACGAGTCTTGAATTTGTCTAGGCTAAATTGCATCTTGATGTCACTGCCGAAATCTTCAGTGATTCGGAGTGGCTGTTGGAGTTGATTCTCGGTTGTGGCATAGAGTTTTGGTGTCATTCATGTGCATTAGGTGAGAGAAGGTATATAGGTTCTTCCTCCCTTTTTTTAAGGGTATATCCGTATTTCCTGTTGATGAGCATGATCGTCAGTGAGTCGAGTAGTAGAGACACATCACAGTGGACTTTATTTAATAAGGTGGTTTCAGCCAACGTCTGATCACCCCCACCGATTATAGAGTTCAGTTTCATACAAAGACATTATGATACCACTTACAATTTAGAATATCAAACAAAATACAAAGAGTGAGTTATGATAACTTACAAAGTGAGCATTCTGCGCTACAGGCTTATTCTCCTTAATCAATAAAACTAGATCCTTGGTCACCAATAGTCCTTCCTTAGTCATCTGCAGTCTATCCTTAAATTTCAGCCCACATTCATCATATTAAACATACACATTGGAAGATCCTCAATACTTTCCCCAACTCAGTCCATCGTGCATTAACAGACCAATAAACTTCCATCCCTGCGGTTCATCACAATCCATCTTTCCTCAATTTAAACTCTGATATTGCAGAGTCTCCTGACAGGAGACTCTGCATCAGATTCCTCATAACTGGTGATACACGGAACTACTGAACTCAAGATCTGCCATACAGCATTTCATACAGAAGTGCTAAAAAAACAAAACTTAACTATTATATTAGGGTCACCTAGAAATTAACTTCAACTACCCATGTGTATTGGGTCTGTAAATTGCGTGTGTTCGCTGGTCGCCTTGCTGTCTACGCCTGAGACCGACTAACTCAGTCACATGGAGTACGTAGATGGAAGTCTAGAATCAGCAGACAAACAAATTAACTCAGTACTGGGGAATGCGAAAATTTTCTTAAGATGTTATGACTGGAGTTAAACTCAGTCCTCCTACTCATGCAGCTAGTCTAACTGATCCTTTCGAACTGAAAAATTATCAAAATTCACGGATTGGTTCACCAAAAATCCTAGATATCTTAGGGGCCTTCTTAAGAGAAGGCTCTCCAAAAATTCTAATTCCCAAGCTTTAGAAATAAGGAGTTTTTTTCTGCTAAGAAGAAATCGGCCCGGGTAGACATTGTAATAACCTTCTTAAATGAAAAAAAGCCAGACTAAATGGTTATTTACGATTTATTACATACACAAGAATTAATAAATACAGCGAAAAATAATTTATTCATTTATGTCAAAATAGCAAATCCTGATGTAGCGTTTCACCCAAATCTCCCCACCACCTCTTCAAGAAAAATAGCATTGCTAACTCTGAATAAATGTCAGTTCACATCTTTTCATAATGCTAATAAACTCAAGCCTAATATGATGCTTTCAAAAGATGGACGCTAAGATTATCTATTGGAACTTGACCAGTCTTTCCCTAGAGAATAACATTTCTGGATAAACAGTCGGCTAACGTAAATCCGACCTCACTTTAACCTAATACCACGCATTTAGTTTCCGGCCTGTTCATAGAAAGCTCAAAAAGCCAGTCCCAATTTAGAACACGGGATGGACCAATGCCAACACAAAGAGGTCAGCCCAAACCGTTAATGAAAGCGTCCTATACCCAGTGGATTCATTCCGAATAGTAGCGGGTGATAATTTATAAGACAGGGACCGGATTGTGTTTCTCCTTTTTAATATTTCTCCGATTGGGTTGTCATAGAAACAGAAAGCTTCAAATGTTGAAGTAAATACTTGAGAGGATGAGGTCTGAGAGAGAGAGAGAGAGAGAGCGCGCACACAGAGGGAGAGAGGCTTTGTGAGGATTCGCTAGCTGCGATCTACAGCATTCGCCTAAACGTAATAGGGAAATCAATATAACATCCCTTTCTGCCGGTAGGGAGGCCAACCAGGCCTTTGTGAGTTGCTTAGCTTCGTCAGATCCGGTGTTTTTTCAGCCCAAAGACCGCGGTTTTCGTCGTGATCTCGATCACATGACGAAAGGGAAGTTTCTGCTGGGGTTGTATTTTTATATGCTGATCCAAAGCATGAAAGGTTGTTGGATTCTGATTATAAGATGACATTGTAGTGGTCAGTATCGTCATTGAGTTGAGGGGAAATGGAAGAAACGTGATCATATTGGACTTCGGGTCCTGTACATGGTAATTTTCAGAGAATACCTGAAGGAAAGTATAGAATTGAGGGAAGAAAATCCAGTTTGATGGGTGGGGGAGTCGAACTTTGATCAGGTGTACATATTCTGAAAGATTAGAACAAACTAGCGAAATTAGGTGAAATAAAGAACCATATATTAAGGTATTCTAGTAGTTTTTGAGGAGGGGAATTCAAGCTGGGCAAAAACCAAAATTCTTGCTGGGGACACAAAGATTTTGCTTTAATTTGTTAATAAACAAATCATTGTTTATTAAGTTTTTGCTTCTTAAAGAAGATACAATAAATATTTTAATATAAATTAACTTTCCTAATAAATAAATGACTCAACATTGACACTATAAAAATCTTTATAACCAGAATATTCAATTTTTAGTTTTAATATCAAAAATTTTTAATAAATTGGTTTCGTTTAATTACTCACATAAAAACTTGTATAAAACAATGAAGAACACTGATTCTTGATTTTTCTTCAATGTTGAATGCAAACAAGCCCATAAATCTTAGCTGCAGATTAAGAATTTTTCTCTGGGGATATTTGGATGGTATAGTTAAGATTAAAATGTATTTGAAAAACATCACGACAGATTTTCAGCTTTCGAGAAAAACAAACAAAAATCGATTTCTCGTTTCACATTTTCCTATCAAATGAAAGACTCCATTTGTTTGGAAGCACTAAAGAACACTTGCCAGGATTAAGTTCAGATGATTACCCCCATTACATTGAACCACCGGGATGCGTATATTGAATCGGTTTCCAAGGAAACAGGATAATTTACCTGTCCAAGAGACATATCACATTTTTGGTAAATTTAATTTTGGTAAATTTCCACAGAGAGAAAGAGACACAGAGAGAGAGAGAATGACATCAATTTGCTTTGTATAATTCGATTGATACTCGGAGATAGATAGAAGAAATTACATGAATTGTCTGATAGTTAGGATTTCGTAAATATTTATCTCCCTGTGAAGGGACGAGAGTTTTCAAATTTAATACAAAACATGGCTGGAAGTGGACTAATGTGGAAAGTAAATAACTTTCGTTATACAAAAGAAAAAACGAAAGTTGTATGCACCAATTGAAAGACACGAATTACAAAGTGAGCAGCATATTACTGCTGGTCTCAGTGGGGTTGTTCCATTTATGATGTTCCCAAAGGTGGTATACACACATATGTAGTTTTTGTAGGTGTGTCGCATGGTTAATGCCCTTATCGATCTGGCCATTGTTGTTTTGCTGATATTATCTTGTGTGGGTGGGTGGGGATTGGAGGATGGGCTCTCTTTCGTACTATTGTCCTCCTGACACAAAGATACAAATTGAATGTTGAGATAATTTTATTGTTCGCATTAACATAAGCTGTAATCAACTGCTTCAATAAATGTTAAGGTTAAGTTGACTGAGGGTAGGGAAATGTGTAATTACGTTAATGTGCAGGGTGATTATAAAATAACCCCAGCCTTTCCAAAGTACTTGTTGGAAAGAGATAAAATTTTGCAATATTCCTATATTAGCAGCTCGAGATATCCAACGTTACATTTGTATAAAGTTTTTACCATCAGGTGGAGAATGGCTATTATTATTAAGAAAATAATAAACTGACGCTCCCTCCCTCCCCTAAAAAATATATATATATATACATTAAAATGAGTGAAAACGCTGCTAACTTCCACAATACATTGCATGCAGCTGATCACGCCCTAATAGATTGTACATACTTGTTTTTCAGCTCGAATTTTTCATCCACAAAGCATACAAACTGATTACAGAATACCGAAGCTTCACTTGCTGGCCAAAAACTTAGAAACCTTTAGCAATTGGCGTCGACAGATTAAACGTATGGTGTGCAAATGTGAGTTGTTACATGGTATGATCACGGGTTTCTAAGAAATGCCCATTTCCAAACAGAACTATGAGGCGGCAACCGAAGAATCCGAGATTTGATTGATAAATCTCGGTTTCTTCGACTCAAATAGCATTTCATTTTTTGATTTTGACTTACTAAATATCATTTAAAGGCGACCTAATGTTCTCTGATAATTCAAACAACAGCTTCCTTCAAAACGCTAAGCCCCCAGTGCACTTAAACAGGACTTGCTATTGTATTGGAACCCTCTTTTCATTTGTTATAACAATATTATAGCCATTTAAGAAACTTTCTGGGCCTTCTTTTCTTGTAGTTGACTCAGGTATCGTATTCAGCGCAGCACCCTTTTGCACGGCCCTGAACATTACTGCTATGTTATATTTTCATTATGTTCAGATGATTCAATGAAAGACAAGACTTCACAGTTGATTGAGGTTGTCTTGCTTATAGTATTTTTTGACTTGCGTTATGAATTTCTCCTGCGTGGCCAAACAGTAAATCAGAAAAACTAGAAAATAGTTCTAAGCGAATCATGCGATGCTGTTCGAAGAAAACGACAGGCTTCAAGGAATTGGTGCTTGCGTCATAGTAGCATTCATGAAAACTCGGCGCTTTCCATTCAAGATTTTTTGAGAAGCACTCCATTCTTTTGTCTCTAAATTGGCCTACTCTAACGATCTCACTCTTCTCGTACATGGAAATTCGCGTTTCTCACAGCTATGATTGATCTTTGCTACTGGGTTGCTCGTAATAAATTATCCTTTCCCTTGGAGAAAACCAAAAACTTTTATACTTGAGAGACAATCCTGAAATTCAACATCCTCCTGTCGTCAAATTGTTTAATCAATCACTTCTCATGGTCAACTTCCATAAATGTTGGGTTTGGTTTCATATTAGATCCGGGAATTAATTTCAACTGCATATTCTCAAAATTTATGAAAAAGTCATTAAGTATACACCCATGTTGCTACGAATTTAAGTTGCTACGACGCACAGCAAACGCGACACACTTGCCGAACAGCTTCCACCCCTGCTTTGAAGATGGATGCATGCCTCGACCTCTTTCTTGCTTATAGGGGACTTTGCTTCTACATTTGTCATGAAACTTCAATTAGGTATTCTGGCATTGCCGTTGATCTACAAAATAACATTAGGACTGAGAAAACACGCTGCTGGAACCTATTACTCCAATCTTGGCACGATCGTCGGTCTGTTACCTCTAAGGGCATTGTTACCACCAAATTAATTTCTCGCGTTTATTTTGTTTCACAATTTTCCGTGCAAAAATGGTTTCCACGTAGACATGTATAGTATCTTATGTAGGACGGCACCTGAACGAAAGTTCAACTCCGCCTTTGTACACTGTGGTGGTTACAGAGCACTGTACAATTATGTTCGTGCAGTCACGTAGTCTTTACACTTTTTATTCTCACTGGAGATGGCTTCAAGAGTGCCAAGCTTGCTTACTTCCACCTTTATGATACTCACTATATCGCTGGGAACGACTTGAAAATTTGGAACACGTCGTGTATCACTGCTTCTACTATCAAGACCCCTTCGTCATCCGCTGGCTGTCTCCTGCAATATCGTCTCTCCCGGTCTCACGAAGTTGAACTTCTATAACCCAAAGATGTCTTCAATTAGTTGCAAACCTTTGCTGACAAGGCCTTTTCGAGATGACGTGCACTATTGATATCTTTTGTTGCGTCTGTTCCTGCGCCTGCAAATAGCTCTTGTGCCATCTGTGACATCCTCCACTGTATTCGTGTGAATAGTTGTGATCCTAAGAGACAGTGGAGGATGTTACAGATAATTGAATTGCCAGTATATAAAAAAAGGGTTTAAAGACATGGCCGGAGGTGAAGAATAAAAATAGAAAGTAGGGTTTAACAGTGAACAGTAGTATTAATAGTGAAAGATGTCTAATAGTTAATTTAAAAATTGATGTGAACTGACACGTTGAGTAAGATGGAAGGAAAAAATTCCCTGAAGAGAAAGAGAAAAAAAAAAGATGGCAAAGGAGGAGAGAGTCGAAGGCCGGAGTCGTGATGTAGAATTTCATTGGGAGTCTGCAACCTGTTGCTTGTTATGGATTAAGGAATAAGTATATTGAAACTGCCTTGTTTAACTTAGATGTTCAGTTGTATTAGCTAAAAGAATTTGGAACTGGAAATTTGAAAATCTTATGTAGATATAAAACGTCATGGAAAAGATGTAAGTGATCCAGCAGAATTGTCAATAAACATTAACAGATGATAGATTATGTCAGTTCTTACATAAGAACTAACATAATCTAGCATCTATTAATTGAGTTATCTAGTTACAATTTAGCTAATCTAGTTAGAATATGTTATACTTGCAATTTAGAACAGCCTTCATAGCCGAGTGGTCAGGAGCTGGAGTGCAGTAGTGGTCAGGAGCTGGAGTGCAGTAGCACATGCTCTTTGAGATAGACCGGGGTTCAAGCCCCTGACTGCTAAATACGGTCGATCTGCCAACCCGCACTGGACCAGCGTGGCAGATTATGGTTCATTTCCATCAGCATGAATTGTTGAGGAGGCTTCCATCCTGCAGTGGGTTGATAATGGCTACAGTTTACCCTTTTTTTATTTTAAACACGATATGCACACTTCAAAAGTACGTTTTTACTCTTCAAAATCGAATTGCGTTTCATACAGCTCATTTTTTCCAGGAAATTTGAATATACAGTAAACACCCATTAAACGCTTTCCAAGATTCTGGCACCAAAGAGTAATATATATAATATATACACTCAGTAATCACTGAATTATGATCATCCTATCGGTAATGGATTATGCCGCATAGCTCGCAGTATAAAAAGCAGAACAGCTTTGTACGGTAGAGCAGTGGTAATTTGCATCTGGTCGTGCAAGTCAAAGTGATAAGTAGCTATAATGGATCATAGTAAAGCTATCACGGAGTTTCAAAAGAGCTCGATCGTCGGATGCTTCCATATCGGAAATGGCAGGTTCTGTCGGTAGGTCACGGCCCACTGTGATTAAGGTGCGCAAAGAATGCACCTGTCGCCGATAGAACTGTGAAGGATTACTCAATGTGGTTCGTGGTCAGTAAAGAGTTCAGCGCGTTGTACGGTCTGAACGATAGGTGCGACAAATGACATCGCAATACAGCGTGGGGAATGCAGGACCAGCATCCCAAATTACGATGCACCACACATTCAAACGTATGGGGGTTCCACAGCAGACAACCCAAGAGACGCTCTTTCTTCACCGCTGATCATCGTTAACAGCGAAAGCTGTGGTGTCAACAAATGCTGGTTGGGCTCTGGAGGACTGAAGATGAGTGTGCTGGTCAGATGAGTCCAAACTTTGTGTGTGCTGCAAGCGACACGAGTCTATGGTCCCATAATGCACGGTACCCACTATCCACGCAGTTGGCGTTGCGTATGGACCAACGTTTCACTGATGAGATCTATCGGCAGCTCTTAGGAGAATATGCACGCTGCATTTTTTTCCAGGATAGAAATGGAATCTTCCAAGAAGACAATGCGCTGTGTCATCGGGGCCCCACTATGCACTAGTTGTTCCAGGAATAGAGTGAAGATACTCGTATCATCAATCTTGATTGGCTTCCACATTTCAATGACAGAACAGTATTTTACTAGGCCAGCAGTGGGCAACCCAGTTGACAATGGACATAAGTAGCCATTTCTTAAAAAAGTGTATAGCCAACTCGATTTAGGTGAATCGAATTAGTTATAAATATTTTCGAAAATTTTTGAATTACTGTATGATGTGTACGTCATTGTAGGATTGTTTATCAGAATATTTATTCTTTATTCCATGGCTTCACAAGATGATGTAAGAATATTGCACAATTGTAAAGCAAAATTACAGTTTTTCACAACGAAAAATACCTTTGTAAGTTTGCATTACTAATTAGCAGCCAATACACGCAAAATTGTAATATATTACTTCCTTGTTCCTTTTTCTCAGACATGGATAAATTTCTGATAAGAAACTGAAAAAAAAGAGTGCTCCAAAAACCGTTAACGACCAGGTTCAACGGTGAACAGTTGTTCAAAGAACAAAAAAGAGATCGGAACCCTGTTTCCTCGAAGTTTTTAGAAGACTTGGGAGTTTGATTATGCGGTAAAGAAGATGAAAGAGAAACTGGTGTGCCTTCTTTGCAAGAAAGTGCTTCCAAAGAAGCAAGTACAACCTTGAGCAGCATTTCTAAAAGATGTATAATGAATTTGATGACAAGTTCCCAACCTAGTACTCAAAAACACTCCAGGGAAATTGCTCAATTGAAATCACCTATTCTCGAGTAGTTTGTTTTCTGGATTCGATATGTTTCAAGTGACCTCACAGTACGAGAGGCTGCTGGAAATTTGTGGTTTGAGAAGACATACATCTTGTTGATTTGCTCAACACTTTTTTGGCAGTGGCTTGGATTTGACAAAGTTGGTTTCAGTTACAACACCTGGAGCTCCATCAATGACTGGCAGAAAATCGGGATTTGTTGCGCTTCTGTACAATACTTGAAAGATCTTGTCAACATAGTTTCTAGTACCTTCATCCTTCCTTCTACTGCTTGCTTCACCAAGAACGTCTCTGCGCACAAATGTACGGCTATATCCTTCCCTGAAAGCTGTCGTTGCCAAATTATTTTCGATGTTCGAGTCCATAGTTGACTTGCCACGAAAATGGCCAAGAAAAAAAAGAATTGGTTGCCCAAAGCTGTACTAGGTAAAGGAAAGAGAGGTAATCTAAATGCTTTAAACATTTAATTTCATTTTAAGAACAATTAATTTCGGGAGCTTACATTCTAGAATTTTCTCAAACAAACATTCTTAGAAATGGTGGTTGGCAGTTCGCGGGGCCCACTTTCCTTGGGCGCTGGTTAGATCGCCTGGGTGTATCAACTTTTACAGTAACCGAAGATAATCGATCAGAAATTTTCCTACTGACAGGAGCAAAGATAACTTTTATAAAAAAACAGAAATGAATTCATAGGTAACTGGATTTTATTGTGTAACAATGCACCTGAACAGCCCTCGCGGGTAGCACTGTTGGTAGGATCGCCATCCTCCCCACATCGGGTGGAAAAGACCTGGGTTCCAATCCAGCATAGACGAGAGGAATTTATGGAACTTTAGTAGATTGTGTTGGTAAATTGATTAGTTTTACTTTTTTCCGGATGAAAAATCTGAATTTCTGGAACAAAAATTATGTAACCCTCGTTCTAAATTGATAATTTTGGCCACCATGAGAAAAAATTGTTCATAAAAATTCTTCTGGTCATGGTTTTGACCTCAGTTCTTTTTAATGCAGTATAGAAACTTCTTTATCATAAGAGTTCTCAACCATGCGCATTAGAGGTACTGGTTCTGACCCCGGGAAGCTCTTACGCTGACTAACATTCGGATTGTCTTCGTCTTGTCCTGCCGATATTCTGAGCTGCCTTGTTAGAGATAGTTGATAACACCCTCTGTCAGTTAAAACAGTTTCTAACAGATAGCGAAGGAAATTTTCTTCGAGAGTCAAGCAAGAGAAAGTGTGCTCGTGAAAGAGAGTAGGAAATCAAATTCGCTCTCGCTCTCTCGCTAAGATTCTTGTTAGCAGCCTTATAAGAGACAGCTTTTCTCTTGCGACCTGCTTATCAGGAGAGCAAGTTTTTATTTTGGTTTAAAAGGAAATCAAGCGAACTAGATAGGTGACTCAGGTGGTGGCTGGTGGAGTGAAAGAGAGTGTTAGTTTAGTCGCTGCAGATAGTCGATGTTAAAAAATTCACCTTATTCTTTACCAGCTGTTGTCAACGATGCCATCGAAGTGTGTTCAGCTTAAAAGCAGGCTGTGAAGAGGGAAGCGTATTGAGCAGCAATCTTTCTTCAGCTGGCCTGTATTTATTAGGCCTATGCACAGTAGGGGTTTATCACCCCAGGGTTTAACACGTGATTTATTAAGAGATAAATAGCTTAAAGTGCAACGACAACGAATGCCTGCTGTGATTAAAGATATCCTCTTATGCACGAATATATAAAATAAATATTACAACATTAATTACCGAGCAGCGCTACTGTTTTCGATCCGTTGATGTTTCTAAATACAAGGGTAAGGTATTGCACAAGCTTCTACAGAGAGCTCAGAGAAATACGATCAGATTGCTGAGGACATTAATCGATGTCCATGTGAAGACTGGCCTAGAAGATGTGGTCTGCAAAGGTTGGGAAGTATATGGAGTGAGGGATCTAACTGAAACGTATAAAGTTCCAAAATAAAATAGGGAGGGACATTATTTGTTAGAAGAAACAAGAACTAAACCTTAAGAGAGAACTTTCAAAAGTG
This sequence comes from Mastigoproctus giganteus, assembly GCF_048544385.1. Taxonomy (NCBI): domain Eukaryota; kingdom Metazoa; phylum Arthropoda; class Arachnida; order Uropygi; family Thelyphonidae; genus Mastigoproctus; species Mastigoproctus giganteus. Next base: position 61,971,455 of record NC_143586.1, read on the forward strand.
AGTGTTGTATCGGGTCAAAAGGGTGTTGCCAAATTTGGGCTTGATTGATTAAAATATAATCATTTATTCATATCTTAAAAATCCCCCACCTTTTTTTTCTCGTGCGTTGTACTATGGTGCTGGCTAAGTAAGCTTAGGCTTAGTATTATTATATATCTTACCTCTTCTCTCTTTTACTCTTGGTTAGTTTTGGCCCGAAACAAAGGACGCTGCTATCGTTGCATTCACCATCAACTTAGACGCTTATGTTTGAGCATTGATAGAACTCCCTAAGTCATTGGAAATCAATTCAGAATGTAAACTAGAACTGAAAACTTTAGATTCTGGTCTAATGATTAACTAGTTATTTTAAACAACAGGCAACTTGAAATTTCAACTTATAATATATAAAAAAAACCGCAGTTAATATTCCGAGTAAAATGTGAATGGGCCCGCGTAATATCCCGCATAAAATGTGAATATCTGCGCAAGTTGACACGCACTAGTGCAGATAAAATACAGCACAAGCTCCTAAAGATGCTCCTAAAAAATATATAAAAATTCCAATAACAATAATGAGTCGACTGTGCGTCTATCTGCATATGAGTGGGATTTTAAACGCATGTAACTCTGTCATCTCACTTTGTAATCCTATGGATTACAAAGTGAGATGACAAAGAGATGGTGAGATGATGAGAGAGGGCAGAAGATGGCACATGATAGTACTTCGCCTTATCTAATTTTTTAACTTTTTCTCACATTTCTAAAGGAGACCACAAAAAAAGATGAATGTATCCAGAATGGAATTAGATGTTCCATAGCGAGTCCCATAACCGAGCCCTGCGTAGCCGAGTGGTCAGAGCGGGAGTGCAGTAGCACACGCTCTCTGAATAGACCGGCATTCAAGCTCCTGACTGCTAAATACGATCGATCTGTCAACCCGCACTGGACCAGCGTGGCAGATTATGGTCATTTCCCTCAACGTGAATTGTTGAGGAGGCTTCCATCCTGCAGTAATGGCTGCAAATAACTCTTATTTTTTTTAGTAGGTTTTTATTTAACGGGCACTGACATGAAAGCGAACTGTTCCCAAATCGATTCCAGAAATTCATCTCAGTTATCACTTTGTATCAAGAGTTCCTCTAGGAAATTCATACAGGTCAGTAAGTCCATTGAGAGAAATGTCTGCTCACACCATGAGTCTCGTACCTATGAACGGATACAGTTTCACGAACCCATTGAACCAATACTGTCTTTGGATTCAATTATGTAAGACAGATACCATGGATCTCCATACATAAAGACAGTATTCACGTAAATCTGCACATAATAATTGACGAAAGGTGGCAAGGCTTCGAATATCTAAGTAAGAAATTTCAAAGTGGATCTACACTGAGTGATCACTGAATCATGACCACCTAACTAATACTTTGTAGGTCCTCCTTTTGCCTTGAGTACAGCAGCTATCCGATGTGGCATTGATTCAACAAGATGTCGGAAGCGTTCCCGAGGTATGGATCAATTAAGCAGGGTGTAATGCGGTCAGCAATGCAGGTATGGAGGTGATTGGTGTATCCAGACGCCTGATATGCCTTTCCATAGTGTTCCACAAGTGCTCTATGCGATTGATATCGGCGGAGTTCGGAGGCTAATCAATATGCTGGAAGTCAGAACTGTGTTCTTCAAACCATTCCTGCACAAGTTCCTGATGGCTCGGCGTATTGTCATCTTGGAAGGCACCATCGCCATTCGGGAAAAAGTGTAACATAGCAGGGTGTACACAGTCAGCAACCAGTTGATGATATCGGAGACCAGTGATACGTTGTTCCACATGAACCAGGGATCCAAGTTCCTGCCAGTGAAACATGCCCCACATCATACAATCGCCTCCACCGGCCTGCACTTTTGATACCATGCACGATGGATGAAGAGCCTTATGTGGTTGCCCCAAAACCGTACACGACCATCCACGGTGTGGAGTAAATAACGTGACTCACCCGACCAGCACACTTGCTTCCAGTCTTCTAACGTCCAACTTGCATGCTCTTTGCACCAGGCGAGTCTTTTACGCCGATGAACCTTGGTTAGGAGAGGATGCCGTAGGGATCGTCTGCTAGTATAGCCCATACGTGCGAGCGTGCGACGCATGGTCATGGCAGATATTGTTCCGGGTTGGCCAATGTTGTATTGGTAGTCAACTCTTGAACAGTGCTGCGCCTGTTCGAGTCGTCAGACCAGGCGCTCACCTCTAACATCAACCTTTCGCTGACCTTTGCAGTTTTGCCGTCGGGTCGTTGTTTGACCATTTTGACGCCAGTCCTGGTACACTAACTACGGCGGTTCTCGAACACCCCACCAGTTCAGCCGTTTGGGAAATCGAGGCACCAGCTCATCGAGCTCCCACAATCTGTCCTTTATCAAAGTCCTTTAAATTCTTCCTTTTACCCATTACGCTCGGAATTTTACTACCTACTGAACCACTGACATCTTATCTATGCTACATAGGTCGAAATGCGCACACTCGTACCTCACGTGGTCAACGCGTCGCATTCACTTTTCATAAGAACGGTCATAATTCAGTGATCACTCAGTGTATTTAGCAACTATACCACAGAACGTGGGATTCTTCTGCTTCTATTTGCATTCTAATAATAGATTTGAGAACAGCAAATCAAGAGTCTTTCATTAGACGACCGTCTGTGTCCGCAGTATTACATTGATTCCATATGAACCATCTTACTGTATGAGATGTGAACGTTTCCACCTAGGTTTTGTAGCTATCCAATTTGCACATTCCATAACAAAACTACTGACAGTTGCAGCTTCTTTTAGAGTTAAATGGATGAGAAGCAGTTAGATCATAGTTTACTTGAAGTTTGTTTAAAGAATCTAAAAAAGAAGAGTGTCTAGGTTAATGCATATTTTACATTATTAAAGATGGTTCGCATTCAGAGAATACTAGATGAAGTAAATGCATTTGTTTATATTCCCAGTAGCCATAAAAGTTTTCAACAATAGAAGCGCCCTCTACGTCAAGGAAATTCGCGATATTAATTACTACTTCCTTTAACTGACATTCCCAACACACCCTTCTACCATTTGCTGTTTTACTGTCTGCTTCACGCTAAGTGGAAAATGTTCGTCAAGCGAACTGGCAAAGCTTGAGTTTCATCTAACAAATTGAAGGCGCTTGGGAGCGAAAGGGGTTAAAGGAAAACGTTTCCTTTCCCACTGCACTTAAGCCTAAAGCATTCTTTTAAAACACCGAATGTTGTTTTAAATGTTCGGTCTGAAATAACGGATTTGTACTTTCTATTCAACGCTAGATATGAGTGAAGGAATAAGGAGACAATGTTCTAGTTTCTTTCCATTTCCTTTGCCATATTTAGAAGTGGCACTTCCTCTTTTGGGAAACATTGACTCGATCATCAGCACAAAACGTTTTTACGTGACTTATGTAGCTATCAAAGAGTGAGTTCTTTAACAGAATTCTTTGTCTTGGCATTAGTCGTGAGTCAATGTACTGGTCACAGCCTTAATAGTATATATAACATCCTTTCAAAAGTATTCGGCACCTCTGAATGTGCTGAACGATGGGAGACATAAGTATACAGCAATTAAACAAGCAGGGCTGGATTTGAGCACGAGGACACTGTAAGCCAAAGCACGTGAAGAGGCCTTACAATAGGAAATGGTCTAATTCCCTTTAGAGAACGCGGCTCAAATATTGGCTTATTTAGTTTATGGTTAACCCGGAACTTTCAACGGTGATGTACATACACAGTTCCAAAAAGATTATTATTGGTTGCTGTGTCAGTAATCTAAAGTCGACAACCACAAAATCTTTATTTAAGGTACTCTTTACTGATGAGAGTAGATTCAGTCTCAGCAGCGATTCTGGACATCAGCTAATCTGGCGAGAGGTTGGCACACGGTATCACTCCATAAACATCATTGAAAGGGATCGAAATGGCGGTCAAGGTGTTCCCGTCTGGGCAGGCGTTATCTTGGATGGACATACAACTCCAAATATTGGAAGGCGCTACTGTAACCGGTACACGCTACTGTACTGAAGTAATCCTTCTCCATGTGCGTCCGTTCAGAGGTGCCATTGGCCCCGAGTTCGTGTTTATGGATGATAATGCCACACCCCATCGAACTGCAGCTGTTGATATGTTTTTGGAAGGTGAGGACATTGTTCGTATATGGATTGGACTTCCCGTTCCACCGATCTAAATCCCATCGAACACATATGGGACGCTATGGGGAGACGTCTAGCGGCACGTCCACACCCACCAGAAAATGTCCATCAGCTGAAGATGGCGCTGACATAGGAATGGACGATGTTACCGCAAGAACTTAACAACATTGTCCTAAGTATGGACAGGCCTGCATCGACATTAGGGGTGGCCATATCTCCTACTGAGGACCGACTGGTAGTGATGCATCTGTATCATGGCAGCCAGTGCTATGTTGCCATTTTTGAATAAATGGCCTCTGTACCGTTTTGTTTCCGTTGCTGTGTCGGTGTTGTTTCCTTCATCATTTCTGTACCTCACGAGGTTCCTTTGGTATGCTTTTCACATATCCAGGCCACTCCTATGAGAAGCTACAGGTGAAAACCTGACTGGTCCTCAAATTTTGCACAACAATGTATGCTTCCGGGGACAAATAACTGCACACACATAAATTCTTCCTCATTGCACCTTATGCGGGTGCAATGAGGAAAAATTTCGTCTCATGGTCAGAGTAATCTCCAGACTTCAGTCCTGGAGAGCCGCCTTTTGTTAACCTCTGGTTCGCGGACCAATACCAACTCCGAAACTTGATTCACCGGTGTGCAAAATTTAATACTTACTCAAATGAAATTTAACCCACCTGAATCAGAGATTGAAAAATTAATGAAAATAAACAACAGATTCATACTGATGAGAAAAATAATAATAATAAATAAAAAAGGAACTTGTAAAAGTGTCCCTTTAAATATCTTTTATTTAAGATACAGACATTTGGATAATAAATTAATAATTATTAAATGAAATAGTTAATGGTATTTGGCCTTATTGAAATTATATGGAGAAATTAACTACTCTGTTGTCTCTCATATTTTATTTACTGACAACTGGATTTAAGCTGCTTCTTTAATGAAATGGCGAATTTTTCCTCAGGGAGTTGCGCTGGTATTGCACGACTTTCAAAAGCAATAGTTTGAAACTAGTGGGTTAATTTGCCAACTTGTTTCAAGCTACTTGATAGATTATCCATAGAGAGATGATGACATTATACTGCCAATAGCTGCTAATCAGCTCTTTAACCAGCCATTCACATTATTTTAAATAAACGACAGATTAGTGTTTGGTGATTTCATTTTCTTGAAAGTGCCCTCGTGGTAGCCCAGTTGGTAGAATCGCCGTCCTCCCCACACCGGGTGGAAAAGACCTGAGTTAGTCTCGTCGATGATGAGAGGAATTTTTATTGGCCTTTTTCACAACATGGCTCAGTTAGTTGGTCTAAGGCAAGGGTAGCATGGTTTTCACTCCTGGAAACTCGGGTTTTTCATCCAGAAAATGGATCTCAGAACACGCAATTACAAACAATATACACGGAGAAATATGGCTTTAGTCGCTGATGCTCGTAAAAACCCAACAACAGAACATACACCAATAAAATTATCGATTAGTGATTTACTGATAAAGCAATAATTTTTAAGCAGAGGCATAAATGATTATACAATAATGCAAACAGTTGAGATTATTTATGAAGAAAGGAGAATTTTGGGGAATTACCATTACATAACAATGTTGAATTTATTCCTCTTTTAATATTTAGAAATTAATTGGTTTAATTTTTTGTTTCAATATTACGAACCATCCTGTATTTTGGTTGACACAATTAAATAATTAAAATAAATAATGAACTTAGTGCCAGCTGGGGAATCCTCAGCTGCCTGGCCCAGTCCACGGGGAGGTGGAGCTTCTCCTGGTTTGACCTGTGAGAAAAAAAGTGAATACAACAAACGAAAACTCAAAACCTGAACAAAGATCGCTAATCCGCAAAAACCAATGTTGATCAAATCTTGATAGCACCGGGCCTATCACATTGCGATGCTGCACTTTGAGTTTGGTTTATTATACTTTTTAATATCCATATGATGCAAGGAAGCCTGAGGCTTATGCTGCACCAGAAAAAAAGTTCCCGAGTAACCCTCAGAGAAAGAGAGAGAGTCAAAAGTAGAAGGGAATCACCAAGAAAGAGAAGAATGATGATATCCAGCTCAGGACCCTGGGTGTGCCAAGCCCATACTCACCAGATGTGAGCCCCGGGGTTAGAGTTCTTCTCTGCACTAAATGTGCTATTTTTTGCCCCAAACTGAGCAGCTGGTGACCACCACTCTCTCATAAACTGTGAAATGTGCTTCTAGATACAAAATGATTGGAGAACACTACAAATGGCCAATATATTTCTGGCATCGACATCTGTTTGAAATTAGTGCAATAGCAGGGCAACTCGCTACAGAGACAAGTTTGTTCTATTGTGAGAATAGACTCGACATCATTATTTTTTCATTGCATGATCTATGCAGTTACATCTTGCTGACCCCAAATCGCTTTAAAGGAAAAGATTGTCCTGAAGTCATCCTTTGAGAGAAATGAAATCCATTTTTGCAATGATTGCTAAAGATAGTCATTGATACGAGTGCTGAATTGAGTTTTTAGTATTTTCGGTTTGCAAAATGAATCCGAATTGTGAAAAGACACATTTAGGAAGCTTTGGATTTAAGTGAGCTCTACTGCACAAATTTTTACGATTTTTCCACAAATCAATCTACTTTTTACCGACAAAATAATTTTTAAAATGGAATTGAGTAGTATCCTCGCATGAAAATAATTATAATTATTACCAATTATAATTATTTTCCTGCGAGGTATAGGATTATTAATTAGTTTATCCTTAGTTTAATTAATTTCTTATTATTTTTTGAAGAGATTTCAAAAGTTCCTTTGAAAATAAATTATTTTCCTCAATATTTTAAATATTTTTAAAGATTACTTACGTATTTTAAAGATTAATTTGAGATGTGATTCTATCCAAATATGCACTTTAATAAATCATTTTCTTGAAAACAAATATTAGTTCGTATAAAACTAGTATTCTGGAATGTAGAAAAAATTCTTAAACAGTTTCGTGGTGTGAATATTGCTCTTCCCGATTTAAAAAACTATTCTAATTATTTTTTCAGGTTTCTTCTTTAATCTCTCTTTTATTGATACACCAATCGAGAGATAACGTAATATTATGATCTGCAGCCGATATATAAAATCAAAATGAAATTATTAAACAAATACAATAAAAACCGCATAGGAAATTCCTGCATTAGAAGTTTTCCCCTGTACTAGGTTTGGTTTCTTAATTCCAACTCTATATTGTAATAGATCATTTTCCCTCTAGTTAGAAATTTCCCTGGTAAAAGCTTTCCCCGCATAAAAAAAGTTCGTGATAAAGAATGCACAGTGTATTATTCATAATTACATTTTTCCACTTAATACGCTTTTTAAATATAGAAATTCTTTATTTATATATATTAAAAATATAAAACTATAGACATTTTGGTAATCGAAGAATAGCATCATTTTAATTCGTAGCAAACCACCGAAGTAGGTGAAATGGCATTATTTTTTAACATCTCATATTGTGAATGCCTTCACAACGAGTTGTCCTGATATTGCATTACCTCCAATAAGCAATGCTTAGCAAGTGGAGAAGACTAATGTCATTTATTCTCAGCGGATACCACCACCCAGTGGTATTCCTCAATATCAGGGCAACTAGTTGTGAAAGCATTCACAATATGAGATGGTAAGAAAAACCATGCCATTTCAGCTATTTTCTACGAATCAGTAGTTAAGTGCAGGATTGCAGTTTCAACGAACTATTGACTACATTCATCAGACAGTACTGGATAAAGAAAGATGTTTTACATCAGCTTTTAGATGTAATCTTATTTCTGGCTCGTCAGAATGTTCCCTTTCGTGGAAATGATGAATCCATATTTTCTACAAATAAAGAATTTTAGAGGAATGATAGAGTTACTTTTAAATTATGACTCCGTTTTGAAAGAACATATTTTAAGAACCGAACATTCATCTGATAGGAAAGAAACTTCATGTTTATCGCCAGAGATTCAAAATGAGTTTATCAACATTTTAGGAAATTATGTGAGAGAAAAAAAACAGTAGCCGATATAAGACAAGCTAAATATTTTGGAATTCTATTTGACAGTACACCAGGAATATCTCACACTGACCAAATGTGTGAAGTAATTCATGGCTGGATCCAATCTAAATTCATCGCTGGAATTCATGGCTGGGTCCAAACCAAAATCAAGGAAATTAATCCCAAAGCATTGTTTATGCCCTGTGCAAACCACTCGTTAAATTTATGCAGAGTGTATTCATTTGCAAGCGTTTTGTCATGCGTAACCTTCTTCGGAACTTTGGAAAACCGTTATTGTTTCTGTTCAGTTTCTCCACACCGCGGAGAAAGAATGAAAAAATACAGTGCAAGACAGGAATGGAAGTCAAACGACTTGCCCAGACAAGCTGGAGTGCAAATTATAAGTGTGTAATTATGATTAAAATGAATTTTGAATACGCTTCCTCTCTACAAACTGTTGAGGAAGCGAAACAGTGGACAGCTTTGCAATTGGTGGAGTTTATAAAGTGGAATTTTTTGGAGTCTCCATCAAATTTATTATGTTTAAGGTTCTTTTTAACAGTATGTGTATCTATAGCTTCTTGTGAAAGAAACTTTTCCAATTATTTCCGCTCATCAATGGGCCAGACTAGATTATCAAATCTAGCTAAATTATCTATTGAAAATTGAAGAACCAGTAAATTTAATTTTGATGAGGTTATCGATAAATTTGCCGAAATGAAGACACGAAAATGGAAAAAAATAAATCTCTTCTGTTATTGATTTTCACATTTTGAATCTTTTTATTATTATATTAAATACATTATTCACCGAATTTTTAACGACCCTTGAAAGATGTTCCTTAGGTTTCTGTGATTTCTTAAAATCAATTAAGTTTTAAGGATTTTTTTTTCCCCCAAGTTGATAACATTATTTAGGGGGTGACACCAGAAGGATTCGCTAACGTTGCTGCGAACTAAAACTCCAAAGGAGCTCATTCTTCCAACTTGGTAAATGAGTTTAATGAACAGAATGTTAAGCAATTAGAAATCCTCAGTTTAAAAATGTTTCCAATAAGCAAAGTAAACTATTTAAAAATTCTGAAATAGTACTAAAAAAATCTTTAACTTATGTATGTGTATCTTTTCGTTTGTGTGGTTAATATTTCATACCCCTAGGTCATTTTCCCTCGTAAGAATTTCTAAACCTCCATTCCTTTGAAAAACTTCTTATCCGGGTTCTACTGAATTTCCATTTTTCTTTCCTAATTCGTTTGCTTGTACGGTTGCGACATCTATGAACAAGAAGTGTTACTATTTTCTGTGGCTTCCAATTCTCAAAAAAATCTATTCTAGACATTCCGACGTTTCAAGCCCAAGCCCTTACAATTTTCGGCTGGAGATCGTAATACTTGAGGCCCAGTCTATATTACTAAAATAATATTATTCCATAATTAATTCCATAACAATATTATTCAAAATAATATACAAAAATCTTAAATCGGCCACAAATTGATTCTTCTAAACAAAAAAAAGTAATAATAACAAATCTGTTGGTCATTGAAAAATAAATAAAATTTAAAAAATTAAATAAATTTTTTCTATTTATTATTTTATTTGTTCGAGATGAGGTGCCAGAAAATTAGTTCTTCGATCTATGAGCGCTGGTGGTAGTGACATATGCAGTCAATAATTCGAATATCACGAGGGGAATAATGGCAGAGCAATCAGAATTAGTAGAGCGGAGACCCCCCCCCCCCTTTTAATAAATGGGTCTATTGTGGGTTATGTTCTGAGACACGATCTTCCAATCTCCTGGAAGTCTCACTGATGTAACATACCTGGATATTGAATACAGTAATCGCATCTAGTAAGCTTGGAGATCTCCAAGTCTGTCGTTAATGGAACATTTCCATGATTACGTAATTAAGGCCAAAGCAATGGGTACAAGCGTCCAGAGAAAGAGAGTTGAGATACTGAAGGAGTTGCGTTTCGCACCTCCTGGGAATGACTCTGAAGACAATCAATATACTATCGCTAGAGACTAATAGGTACCGACAGATTCGAAAATATATGGTCCTCCAGTTTCTTCATGACATTATTAGCCATGACAGAAGTAACAGGTGATCGTTCATTACATCTTTCTCCACCTTTAATGGTGCGTGCAAGACTACAAAAATCTATTTTTTGTTCCTTATTAAAAAATAAGGAATTTACTCGGAAACAGCCACACTGCTTCAAAGGAGTCTACAAGATAGAGCATGATAGACCTGGAACAAGTATGCATATGAAAAAGTGGCATGGTAAATTCAGTACAGTACTGGCATGCTGACCACTTGGCAACAGTTATATTTGTACGTAAATGTAAATATATTGTATCTTTCTGCCTTTCTAAGTGCTCTAGCAAATATGTAAACGTTTATTACCTTCAAGCATGCCCATATATAACAGCTCGAGTCCTGATTAACGAATTTTCATGAAATTTTATACTTAACCCTTTTATTCTAAATCTCTTTAAAATAAAACAAATAGAAATCCGAAAATTTTTAGCTCAGTTTAGCTACTTTAACAATGAAGTTGTACGTTCCTTGGCTTGGAATCATTTTAGGAAAACCAAAAATTATGGTAGCACAAGTTGCCAGGAAGCATTCTATTAGGTTCTCTTTCTTGCTACTGTGCTGAACCCTGGAAGCCCATATAATTGTTTTGGTTAATCATATGATCAATTGCATCAAGCTGGTCATATATTACCTCACCAATTTGGTTATCTCCTTCGTCTTCTTATAATTTCTAGATCTATTCTTTGTGCTT